>NC_068455.1:2463810-2573787 GCF_023373465.1 Oncorhynchus keta
GTCCATCATTATCCATGACCACCGTCCATCATTATCCATGACCACCGTCCATCATGATCCATGACCACCGTCCATGGATAACCACTGTCCATCATTATCCATGACCACCGTCCATCATTATCCATGACCACCGTCCATCATTATCCATGACCACCGTCCATCATTATCCATGACCACCCGTCCATCATTATCCATGACCACCGTCCATCATTATCCATGACCACCGTCCATCATTATCCATGACCACCGTCCATCATTATCCATGACCACCGTCCATCATTATCCATGACCACCGTCCATCATTATCCATGACCACCGTCCATCATTATCCATGACCACCGTCCATCATTATCCATGACCACCGTCCATGGATAACCACTGGTCCATCATTATCCATGACCACCGTCCATCATATCCATGACCATCCATCATAACCATGACCACCGTCCATCATTATCCATGACCACCGTCCATCATTATCATTATCCATCATTATCCCACCGTCCATCATTATCCATGACCACCGTCCATCATTATCCATGACCACCGTCCATCATTATCCATGACCACCGTCCATCATTATCCATGACCACCGTCCATCATTATCCATGACCACCGTCCATCATTATCCATAACCATCCATCATTATCCATGACCACCGTCCATCATTATCCATGACCACCGTCCATGGATAACCACTGGTCCATCATTATCCATGACCACCGTCCATCATTATCCGTGACCACCGTCCATCATTAACCATGACCACCGTCCATCATTATCCATGACCACCGTCCATCATTATCCATGACCACCGTCCATCATTATCCATGACCACCGTCCATCATTATCCATGACCACCGTCCATCATTATCCATGACCACCGTCCATCATTATCCATGACCACCGTCCATCATTATATGACCATCCATTATCCATGACCACCGTCCATCATTATCCATGACCACCGTCCATCATGATCCATGACCACCGTCCATCATTATCCATGGTCCATCATTATCCATGAACCGTCCATGGATAACCATGACCACCGTCCATCATTATCCATGACCACCGTCCATCATTATCCATGACCACCGTCCATCATTATCCATGACCGTCCATCACCGTCCGTCCATCATTATCCATGACCACCGTCCATCATTATCCATGACCACCGTCCATCATTATCCATCCATGACCACCGTCCATCATTATCCATGACCACCGTCCATGGATTATCCATGACCACCGTCCATCATTATCCATCCATCATTATCCATGACCACCGTCCATCATTATCCATGACCACCGTCCATCATTATCCATGACCACCGTCCATCATTATCCATGATCCGTCCATCATGATCCATGACCACCGTCCATGGATAACCACTGGTCCATCATTATCCATGACCGTCCATCCATGACCACCGTCCATCATTATCCATGACCACCGTCCATCATTATCCATGACCACCGTCCATCATTATCCATCATTATCCATGACCACCGTCCATCATTATCCATGACCACCGTCCATCATTATCCATGACCACCGTCCATCATTATCCATGACCACCGTCCATCATTATCCATGACCACCGTCCATCATTATCCATGACCACCGTCCATCATGACCACCGTCCATCCATGACCACCGTCCATCATTATCCATGGATATAACCACTGGTCCATCATTATCCATGACCACCGTCCATCATTATCCATGACCACCGTCCATCATTACCATGACCACCGTCCATCATTATCCATGACCACCGTCCATCATTATCCATGACCACCGTGACCATCCATCATTATCCATGACCACCGTCCATCATGATCCATGACCATCATTATCCATGGATAACCACCGTCCATCATTATCCATGACCACCGTCCATCATTATCCATGTCCATCATTATCCATGACCACCGTCCATCATCCATATCCATGACCACCGTCCATCATTATCCATGACCACCGTCCATCATTATCCATGACCACCGTCCATCATTATCCATGACCACCGTCCATCATTATCCATGACCACCGTCCATCATTATCCATGACCACCGTCCATCATTATCCATGACCACCGTCCATCATTATCCATGACCACCGTCCATCATTATCCATGACCACCGTCCATCATTATCCATGACCACCGTCCATCATTATCCATGACCACCGTCCATCATTATCCATGACCACCGTCCATCATTATCCATGACCACCGTCCATCATTATCCATGACCACCGTCCATCATTATCCATGACCACCGTCCATCATTATCCATGACCGTCCATCATTATCCATGACCATCCATCATTATCCATGACCACCGTCCATCATTATCCATGACCACCGTCCATGGATAACCACTGGTCCATCATTATCCATGACCACCGTCCATCATTATCCATGACCACCGTCCATCATTATCCATGACCACCGTCCATCATTATCCATGACCACCGTCCATCATTATCATGACCACCGTCCATCATGATCCATGACCCGTCCATCATTATATGACCACCGTCCATCATTATCCATGACCACCGTCCATCATTATCCATGACCACCGTCCATTATCCATGACCACCGTCCATCATTATCCATGACCACCGTCCATCATTATCCATGACCACCGTCCATCATTATCCATCCATTATCCATGACCACCGTCCATCATTATCCATGACCACCGTCCATCATTATCCATGACCACCGTCCATCATTATCCATGACCACCGTCCATCATTATCCATGACCACCGTCCATCATTATCCATGACCACCGTCCATCATTATCCATGACCACCGTCCATCATTATCCATGACCACCGTCCATCATTATCCATGACCACCGTCCATCATTATCCATGACCACCGTCCATCATTATCCATGACCACCCATCCATGACCACCGTCCATCATTATCCATGACCACCGTCCATCATTATCCATGACCACCGTCCATCATTATCCATGACCACCGTCCATCATTATCCATGACCACCGTCCATCATTATCCATGACCACCGTCCATCATTATCCATGACCACCGTCCATCATTATCCATGACCACCGTCCATCATTATCCATGACCACCGTCCATCATTATCCATGACCACCGTCCATCATTATCCATGACCACCGTCCATCATTATCCATGACCACCGTCCATCATTATCCATGACCACCGTCCATCATTATCCATGACCACCGTCCATCATGATCCATGACCACCGTCCATGGATAACCACTGGTCCATCATTATCCATGACCACCGTCCATCATTATCCATGACCACCGTCCATCATTAACCATGACCACCGTCCATCATTATCCATGACCACCGTCCATCATTATCCATGACCACCGTCCATCATTATCCATGACCACCGTCCATCATTATCCATGACCACCGTCCCATGGATGACCACCATCTATCACCGTCCATCATTATCCATGACCACCGTCCATCATTATCCATGACCACCGTCCATCATTATCCATGACCACCGTCCATCATTATCCATGACCACCGTCCATCATTATCCATGACCACCGTCCATCATTATCCATGACCACCGTCCATCCACCATGACCACCGTCCATCATTATCCATGACCACCGTCCATCATTATCCATGACCACCGTCCATCATTATCCATGACCACCGTCCATGACCACCGTCCGTATCCATGACCCATCCATCATTATCCATGACCACCGTCCATCATTATCCATGACCACCGTCCATCATTATCCATGACCACCGTCCATCATTATCCATGACCACCGTCCATCATTATCCATGACCACCGTCCATCATTATCCATGACCACCGTCCATCATTATCCATGACCACCGTCCATCATTATCCATGACCACCCGTCCATCATTATCCATGACCACCGTCCATCATTATCCATCATGACCACCGTCCATCATTATCCATGACCACCGTCCATGGATAACCACCGTCCATCATTATCCATGACCACCGTCCATCATTATCCATGACCACCGTCCATCATTATCCATGACCACCGTCCATCATTATCCATGACCACCGTCCATCATTATCCATGACCACCGTCCATCATTATCCATGACCACCGTCCATCATTATCCATGACCACCGTCCATCATTATCCATGACCACCGTCCATCATTATCCATGACCACCGTCCCATCCATGACCACCGTCCATCATTATCCATGACCACCGTCCATCATTATCCATGACCACCGTCCATCATTATCCATGACCACCGTCCATCATTATCCATGACCACCGTCCATCATTATCCATGACCACCGTCCATCATTATCCATGACCACCGTCCATCATTATCCATGACCACCGTCCATCATTATCCAACCGTCCATCATTATCCATGACCACCGTCCATCATTATCCATGACCACCGTCCATCATTATCCATGACCACCGTCCATCATTATCCATGACCACCGTCCATCATTATCCATGACCACCGTCCATCATTATCCATGACCACCGTCCATCATTATCCATGATCCCACCATCCATCATTATCCATGACCACCGTCCATCATTATCCATGACCACCGTCCATCATTATCCATGACCACCATGGTCCATCATTATCCATGACCACCGTCCATCATTATCCATGACCACCATGTCCATCATTATCCATGACCACCGTCCATCATTATCCATGACCACCGTCCATCATTATCCATGACCACCGTCCATCATTATCCATGACCACCGTCCATCATTAACCATGACCACCGTCCATCATTATCCATGACCACCGTCCATCATTATCCATGACCACCGTCCATCATTATCCATGACCACCGTCCATCATTATCCATGACCACCGTCCATCATTATCCATGACCACCGTCCATCATTATCCATGACCACCGTCCATCATTATCCATGACCACCGTCCATCATTATCCATGACCACCGTCCATCATTATCCATGACCACCGTCCATCATGATCCATGACCACCGTCCATGGATAACCACTGGTCCATCATCCATTCCATCATTATCCATGACCACCGTCCCACCCGTCCATCATTATCCATGACCACCGTCCATCATTATCCATGACCACCGTCCATCATTATCCATGACCACCGTCCATCATTATCCATGACCACCGTCCATCATTATCCATGACCACCGTCCATCGATAACCACTGGTCCATCATTATCCATGACCACCGTCCATCATTATCCATGACCACCGTCCATCATTATCCATGACCACTGTCCATCATTATCCATGACCACCGTCCATCATTATCCATGACCACCGTCCATCATTATCCATGACCACCGTCCATCATTATCCATGACCACCGTCCATCATTATCCATGACCACCGTCCATCATTATCCATGACCACCGTCCATCATTATCCATGACCACCGTCCATGGATAACCACCGTCCATCATTATCCATGACCACCGTCCATCATTATCCATGACCACCGTCCATCATTATCCATGACCACCGTCCATCATTATCCATGACCACCGTCCATCATTATCCATGACCACCGTCCATCATTATCCATGACCACCGTCCATCATTATCCATGACCACCGTCCATAACCATTCCATCCCGTCCATCATTATCCATGACCACCGTCCATCGTCCATCATTATCCATGACCACCGTCCATCATTATCCATGACCACCGTCCATCATTATCCATGACCACCGTCCATCATTATCCATGACCACCGTCCATCATTATCCATGACCACCGTCCATCATTATCCATGACCACCGTCCATCATTATCCATGACCACCGTCCATCATTATCCATGACCACCGTCCATGGATATCCATGACCACCGTCCATCATTATCCATGACCACCGTCCATCATTATCCATGACCACCGTCCATCATTATCCATGACCACCGTCCATCATTATCCATGACCACCGTCCATCATTATCCATGACCACCGTCCATCATTATCCATGTCCATCATTATCCATGACCACCGTCCATCATTATCCATGACCACCGTCCATCATTATCCATGACCACCGTCCATCATTATCCATGACCACCGTCCATCATTATCCATGACCACCGTCCATCATTATATCCCACCGTCCATGACCATGACCACCGTCCATCATTATCCATGACCACCGTCCATCATTATGGATGACCACCGTCCATCATTATCCATGACCACCGTCCATCCGTCCATCATTATCCATGACCACCGTCCATCATTATCCATGACCACCGTCCATCATTATCCATGACCACCGTCCATCATTATCCATGACCCGTCCATCATTATCCATCATTATCCATGACCACCGTCCATCATTATCCATGACCACCGTCCATCATTATCCATGACCACCGTCCATCATTATCCATGACCACCGTCCATCATTATCCATGACCACCGTCCATCATTATCCATGACCACCGTCCATCATTATCCATGACCACCGTCCATCATTATCCATGACCACCGTCCATCATTATCCATGACCACCGTCCATCATTATCCATGACCACCGTCCATCCGATCCATGACCACCGTCCATGGATATGACCATCTATCCATGGTCCATCATTATCCATGACCACCGTCCATCATTATCCATGACCACCGTCCATCATTATCCATGACCACCGTCCATCATTATCCATGACCACCGTCCATCATTATCCATGACCACCGTCCATCATTATCCATGACCACCGTCCATCATTATCCATGACCACCGTCCATCATTATCCATGACCACCGTCCATCATTATCCATGACCACCGTCCATCATTATCCATGACCACCGTCCCATTATCCATGACCACCGTCCATCATTATCCATGACCACCGTCCATCATTATCCATGACCACCGTCCATCATTATCCATGACCACCGTCCATCATTATCCATGACCACCGTCCATCATAACCACCACCGTCCATCATTATCCATGACCACCGTCCATCATTATCCATGACCACCGTCCATCATTATCCATCATCCATAACCATGACCACCGTCCATCATTATCCATGACCACCGTCCATCATTATCCATGACCACCGTCCATCATTATCCATGACCACCGTCCATCATTATCCATGACCACCGTCCATCATTATCCATGACCACCGTCCATCATTATCCATGACCACCGTCCATCATTATCCATGACCACCGTCCATGGATAACCACGTCCATCATTATCCATGACCACCGTCCATCATTATCCATGACCACCGTCCATCATTATCCATGACCACCGTCCATCATTATCCATGACCACCGTCCATCATTATCCATGACCACCGTCCATCATTATCCATGACCACCGTCCATCATTATCCATGACCACCGTCCATCATTATCCATGACCACCGTCCATCATTATCCATGACCACCGTCCATCATTATCCATGACCACCGTCCATCATCATTATCCATGACATGACCCGTCCATCATTATCCATGACCACCGTCCATCATTATCCATGACCACCGTCCATCATTATCCATGACCACCGTCCATCCATGACCACCGTCCATCATTATCCATGACCACCGTCCATCATTATCCATGACCACCGTCCATCATTATCCATGACCACCGTCCATCATTATCCATGACCACCGTCCATCATTATCCATGACCACCGTCCATCATTATCCATGACCACCGTCCATGGATAACCACTGGTCCATCATTATCCATGACCACCGTCCATCATTATATGACCACCGTCCATCATTATCCATGACCACCCATGACCATGACCCGTCCATCATTATGACCACCGTCCATCCATGACCACCGTCCATCATTATCCATGACCATCCCATGATCCATGACCACCGTCCATCATTATCCATGACCACCGTCCATCATTATCCATGACCACCGTCCATCATTATCCATGACCACCGTCCATCATTATCCATGACCACCGTCCATCATTATCCATGACCACCGTCCATCATTATCCATGACCACCGTCCATCATTATCCATGACCACCGTCCATCATTATCCATGACCATCATCCATGACCACCCGTCCATCATTATCCATGACCACCGTCCATCATTATCCATGACCACCGTCCATCATTATCCATGACCACCGTCCATCATTATCCATGACCACCGTCCATCATTATCCATGACCACCGTCCATCATTATCCATGACCACCGTCCGTCCATCATTATCCATGACCACCGTCCATCATTATCCATGACCACCGTCCATCATTATCCATGACCACCGTCCATCATTATCCATGACCACCGTCCATCATATCCATGACCACCGTCCATCATTATCCATGACCACCGTCCATCATTATCCATGACCACCGTCCATCATTAACCATGACCACCGTCCATCATTATCCATGACCACCGTCCATCATTATCCATGACCACCGTCCATCATAATCCATGACCACCGTCCATGGATAACCACCGTCCATCATTATCCATGACCACCGTCCATCATTATCCATGACCACCGTCCATCATTATCCATGACCACCGTCCATCATTATCCATGACCACCGTCCATCCATTATCCATCATTACCACCGTCCATCATTATCCATGACCACCGTCCATCATTATCCATGACCACCGTCCATCATTATCCATGACCACCGTCCATCATTATCCATGACCACCGTCCATCATTATCCATGATAACCACGTCCATCATTATCCATGACCACCGTCCCATCATCCATATCCATGACCACCGTCCATCATTATCCATGACCACCGTCCATCATTATCCATGACCACCGTCCATCATTATCCATGACCACCGTCCATCATTATCCATGACCACCGTCCATCATTATCCATGACCACCGTCCATCATTATCCATGACCACCGTCCATCATTATCCATGACCACCGTCCATCATGACCACCGTCCATATCCATGACCACCGTCCATCATTATCCATGACCACCGTCCATCATGATCCATGACCACCGTCCATGGATAACCACTGGTCCATCATTATCCATGACCACCGTCCATCATTATCCATGACCACCGTCCATCATTATCCATGACCACCGTCCATCATTATCCATGACCACCGTCCATGACCATGACCACCGTCCATCATTATCCATGACCACCGTCCATCATTATCCATGACCACCGTCCATCATTATCCATGACCACCGTCCATCATTATCCATGACCACCGTCCATCATTATCCATGACCACCGTCCATCATTATCCATGACCACCGTCCATCATCCATATCCATGACCACCGTCCATCATTATCCATGACCACCGTCCATCATTATCCATGACCACCGTCCATCATTATCCATGACCACCGTCCATGGATAACCACCGTCCATCATTATCCATGACCACCGTCCATCATTATCCATGACCACCGTCCATCATTATCCATGACCACCGTCCATCCATGACCACCGTCCATTATCCATGACCACCGTCCATCATTATCCATGACCACCGTCCATCATTATCCATGACCACCGTCCATCATTATCCATGACCACCGTCCATCATGACCATCCATGACCACCGTCCATGGATCATCCATCATTATCCATGACCATCCATCATTATCCATGACCACCGTCCATCATTATCCATGACCACCGTCCATCATTATCCATGACCACCGTCCATCATTATCCATGACCACCGTCCATCATTATCCATGACCACCGTCCATCATTATCCATGACCACCGTCCATCATTATCCATGACCACCGTCCATCATCATATCCATGACCACCGTCCATCATTATCCATGACCACCGTCCATCATTATCCATGACCACCGTCCATCATTATCCATGACCACCGTCCATCATATCCATGACCACCGTCCATGGATAACCACTCGTCCATCATTATCCATGACCACCGTCCATCATTATCCATGACCACCATCCATCATTAACCATGACCACCGTCCATCATTATCCATGACCACCGTCCATCATTATCCATGACCACCGTCCATCATTATCCATGACCACCGCCCATCATTATCCATGACCACCGTCCATGGATAACCACTGGTCCATCATTATCCATGACCACCGTCCATCATTATCCATGACCACCGTCCATCATTAACCATGACCACCGTCCATCATTATCCATGACCACCGTCCATGGATAACCACTGGTCCATCATTATCCATGACCACCGTCCATCATTATCCATGACCACCGTCCATCATTATCCATGACCACCGTCCATCATTATCCATGACCACCGTCCATCATTATCCATGACCACCGTCCATCATTATCCATGACCACCGTCCATCATTATATCCATCATTATCCATGACCGTCCATCATTATCCCGTCCATCATTATCCATGACCACCGTCCATGGATAACCACTGGTCCATCATTATCCATGACCACCGTCCATCATTATCCATGACCACCGTCCATCATTAACCATGACCACCGTCCATCATTATCCATGACCACCGTCCATCATTATCCATGACCACCGTCCATCATTATCCATGACCACCGTCCATCATTATCCATGACCACCGTCCATGGATAACCACCGTCCATCATTATCCATGACCACCGTCCATCATTATCCATGACCACCGTCCATCATTATCCATGACCACCGTCCATCATTATCCATGACCACCGTCCATCATTATCCATGACCACCGTCCATCATTATCCATGACCACCGTCCATCATTATCCATGACCACCGTCCATCATTATCCATGACCACCGTCCATCATTATCCATGACCACCGTCCATCATTATCCATGACCACCGTCCATCATTCCATCATTATCCATGACCACCGTCCATCATTATCCATGACCACCGTCCATCATTATCCATGACCACCGTCCATCATTATCCACGTCCATCATCATTATCCATGACCACCGTCCATCATTATCCATGACCACCGTCCATGGATAACCACCGTCCATCATTATCCATGACCACCGTCCATCATTATCCATGACCACCGTCCATCATTATCCATTGACCACCGTCCATCATTACCATGTCCATCATTATCCATGACCACCGTCCATCATTATCCATGACCACCGTCCATCATTCCATGACCACCGTCCCATGACCACCGTCCATCATTATCCATGACCACCGTCCATCATTATCCATGACCACCGTCCATCATTATCCATGACCACCGTCCATCATTATCCATGACCACCGTCCATCATTATCCATGACCACCGTCCATCATTATCCATGACCACCGTCCATCATTATCCATGACCACCGTCCATCATGTCCATCCATGACCACCGTCCATGGATATGACCACCGTCCATCATTATCCATGACCACGTCCATCATTATCCATGACCACCGTCCATCATTATCCATGACCACCGTCCATCATTATCCATGACCACCGTCCATCATTATCCATGACCACCGTCCATCATTATCCATGACCACCGTCCATCATTATCCATGACCACCGTCCATGGATAACCACCGTCCATCATTATCCATGACCACCGTCCGTCCATCATTATCCATCATTATCCATGACCACCCGTCCATCATTATCCATGACCACCGTCCATCATTATCCATGACCACCGTCCATGGATATGACCACGTCCATCATTATCCATGACCACCGTCCATCATTATCCATGACCACCGTCCATCATTATCCATGACATCATTACCATCCATCATTATCCATGACGTCCATCACCATGTCCATCATTATCCATGACCACCGTCCATCATTATCCATGACCACCGTCCATCATTATCCATGACCACCGTCCATCATTATCCATGACCACCGTCCATGGATTATCCATGACCACCGTCCATCATTATCCATGACCACCGTCCATCATTATCCATGACCACCGTCCATCATTATCCATGACCACCGTCCATGACCACCGTCCATCATTATCCATGACCACCGTCCATCATTATCCATGACCACCGTCCATCATTATCCATGACCACCGTCCATCATATCCATGTCCATCATTATCCATGACCACCGTCCATCATTATCCATCATGACCACCGTCCATCATTATCCATGACCACCGTCCATCATTATCCATGACCACCGTCCATCATTATCCATGACCACCATCATTATCCATGACCACCATCATTATCCATGACCGTCCATCCATCATTATCCATGACCACCGTCCATCATTATCCATGACCACCGTCCATCATTATCCATGACCACCGTCCATCATTATCCATGACCACCGTCCATCATTATCCATGACCACCGTCCATCATTATCCATGACCACCGTCCATCATTATCCATGACCACCGTCCATCATTATCCATGACCACCGTCCATCATTATCCATGACCACCGTCCATCATTATCCATGACCACCGTCCATCATTATCCATGACCACCGTCCATCATTATCCATGACCACGTCCGTCCGTCCATCATTATCCATGACCACCGTCCATCATTATCCATGACCACCGTCCATCATTATCCATGACCACCGTCCATCATTATCCATGACCACCGTCCATCATTACCACCGTCCATCACCACCATGTCCATCATTATCCATGACCACCGTCCATCATTATCCATGACCACCGTCCATCATTATCCATCATTATCCATGACCACCGTCCATCATTATCCATGACCACCGTCCATGGATAACCATGACCACCGTCCATCATTATCCATGACCACCGTCCATCATTATCCATGATACCGTCCATGACCACTGGTCCATCATTATCCATGACCACCGTCCATCATTATCCATGACCACCGTCCATCATCCATCATTATCCATGACCACCGTCCATCATTATCCATCATTATCCATGACCACCGTCCATCATTATCCATGACCACCGTCCATCATTATCCATGACCACCGTCCATCATTATCCATGACCACCGTCCATCATTATCCATGACCACCGTCCATCATTATCCATGACCACCGTCCATCATTATCCATGACCACCGTCCCACCCGTCCATCATTATCCATGACCACCGTCCATGGATAACCACCGTCCATCATTATCCATGACCACCGTCCATCATTATCCATGACCACCGTCCCATTATCCATGACCCGTCCATCATTATCCATGACCACCGTCCATCATTATCCATGACCACCGTCCATCATTATCCATGACCACCGTCCATCATTATCCATGACCACCGTCCATCATTATCCATGACCACCGTCCATCATTATCCATGACCATTATCCATGACCACCGTCCATCATTATCCATGACCACCGTCCATCATTATCCATGACCACCGTCCATCATTATCCATGACCACCGTCCATCATTATCCATGACCACCGTCCATCATTATCCATGACCACTGGTCCATCATTATCCATGACCACCGTCCATCATTATCCATGACCACCGTCCATCATTATCCATGACCACCGTCCATCATTATCCATGACCACCGTCCATCCATCATTATCCATGACCACCGTCCATCATTATCCATGACCACCGTCCATCATTATCCATGACCACCGTCCATCATTATCCATGACCACCGTCCATCCATGACCACCGTCCATCATTATCCATGACCACCGTCCATCATTATCCATGACCACCGTCCATCATTATCCATGACCACCGTCCATCATTATCCATGACCACCGTCCATGGATATGACCACGTCCATCATTATCCATGACCACCGTCCATCATTATCCATGACCACCGTCCATCATTATCCATGACCACCGTCCATCATTATCCATGACCACCGTCCATCATTATCCATGACCACCGTCCATCATTATCCATCATTATCCATGACCACCGTCCATCATTATCCATGACCACCGTCCATCATTATCCATGACCACCGTCCATCATTATCCATGACCACCGTCCATCATTATCCATGACCACCGTCCATCATTATCCATGACCACCGTCCATGGATAACCACCGTCCATCATTATCCATGACCACCGTCCATCATTATCCATGACCACCGTCCCGTCCATCATTATCCATGACCACCGTCCCATCATTATCCATGATTATCCATGACCACCGTCCATCATTATCCATGACCACCGTCCATCATTATCCATGACCACCGTCCATCATTATCCATGGATAACCGTCCATCATTATCCATGACCACCGTCCGTCCATCATTATCCATGACCACCGTCCATCATTATCCATGACCACCGTCCATCATTATCCATGACCACCGTCCATCATTATCCATGACCACCGTCCATCATTATCCATGACCACCGTCCATCATTATCCATGACCACCGTCCATCATTATCCATGACCACCGTCCATCATTATCCATGACCACCATCCATGGTCCATCATTATCCATGACCACCGTCCATCATTATCCATGACCACCGTCCGTATCCCATCCATTATCCATGACCACCGTCCATCATTATCCATGACCACCGTCCATCATTATCCATGACCACCGTCCATCATTATCCATGACCACCGTCCATCATTATCCATGACCACCGTCCATCATTATCCATGACCACCGTCCATCATTATCCATGACCACCGTCCATCATTATCCATGACCACCGTCCATCATTATCCATGATCCGTCCATGGACCACCGTCCATCATTATCCATGACCACCGTCCATCATTATCCATGACCACCACCGTCCATCATTATCCATGACCACCGTCCATCATTATCCATGACCACCGTCCATCATTATCCATGACCACCGTCCATCATGATATCCATGACCACCGTCCATCATTATCCATGACCACCGTCCATCATTATCCATGACCACCGTCCATCCATCCATCATTATCCATGACCACCGTCCATCATTATCCATGACCACCGTCCATCCATCATTATCCATGACCACCGTCCATCATTATCCATGACCACCGTCCATCATTATCCATGACCACCGTCCATCATTATCCATGACCACCGTCCATCATTATCCATGACCACCGTCCATCATTATCCATGACCACCGTCCATCATTATCCATGACCACCGTCCATCATTATCCATGACCACCGTCCATCATTATCCATGACCACCGTCCATGGATAACCACGTCCATCATTATCCATGACCACCGTCCATCATTATCCATGACCACCGTCCATCATTATCCATGACCACCGTCCATCATTATCCATGACCACCGTCCATCATTATCCATGACCACCGTCCATCATTATCCATGACCACCGTCCATCATTATCCATGACCACCGTCCATCATTATCCATGACCACCGTCCATCATTATCCATGACCACCGTCCATCCATCATTATCCACCGTCCATCATTATCCATGACCACCGTCCATCATTATCCATGACCACCGTCCATCATTATCCATGACCACCGTCCATCATTATCCATGACCACCGTCCATCATTATCCATGACCACCGTCCATCATTATCCATGACCACCGTCCATCATTATCCATGACCACCGTCCATCATTATCCATGACCACCGTCCATCATTATCCATGACCACCGTCCATCATTATCCATGACCATGACCGTCCATCATTATCCATGACCACCGTCCATCATTATCCATGACCACCGTCCACCGTCCATCATTATCCATGACCACCGTCCATCATTATCCATGACCACCGTCCATCATGGATATGACCACCGTCCATCATTATCCATGACCACCGTCCATCATTATCCATGACCACCGTCCATGACAATCCATGACCACCGTCCATCATTATCCATGACCACCGTCCATCATTATCCATGACCACCGTCCATCATTATCCATGACCACCGTCCATCATGATCCATGACCACCGTCCATGGATAACCACTGGTCCATCATTATCCATGACCACCGTCCATCATTATCCATGACCACCGTCCATCATTATCCATGACCACCGTCCATCATTATCCATGACCACCGTCCATCATTATCCATGACCACCGTCCATCATTATCCATGACCACCGTCCATCATTATCCATGACCCGTCCATCATTATCCATGACCACCGTCCATCATTATCCATGATCATTATCCATCATTATCCATGACCACCGTCCATCATTATCCATGACCACCGTCCATCATTATCCATGACCACCGTCCATCATTATCCATGACCACCGTCCATCATTATCCATGACCACCGTCCATCATTATCCATGACCACCGTCCATCATTATCCATGACCACCGTCCATCATTATCCATGACCACCGTCCATCATTATCCATGACCACCGTCCATCATTATCCATGACCACCGTCCATCATTATCCATGACCACCGTCCATCATTATCCATGACCACCGTCCATCATTATCCATGACCACCGTCCATCATTATCCATGACCACCGTCCATCATTATCCATGACCACCGTCCATCATTATCCATGACCACCGTCCATGGATAACCACTGGTCCATCATTATCCATGACCACCGTCCATCATTATCCATGACCACCGTCCATCATTATCCATGACCACCGTCCATCATTATCCATGACCACCGTCCATCATTATCCATGACCACCGCCCATCATTATCCATGACCACCGTCCATCATTATCCATGACCACCGTCCATCATTATCCATGACCACCGTCCATCATTATCCATGACCACCGTCCATCATTATCCATGACCACCGTCCATCATTATCCATGACCACCGTCCATCACTGGTCCATCATTATCCATGACCACCGTCCATCATTATCCATGACCACCGTCCATCATTATCCATGACCACCGTCCATCATTATCCATGACCACCGTCCATCATTATCCATGACCACCGTCCATCATGATCCATGACCACCGTCCATCTGGTCCATCATTATCCATGACCACCGTCCATCATTATCCATGACCACCGTCCATCATTATCCATGACCACCGTCCATCATTATCCATGACCACCGTCCATCATTATCCATGACCACCGTCCATCATTATCCATGACCACCGTCCATCATTATCCATCCATCATTATCCATGACCACCGTCCATCATTATCCATGACCACCGTCCATCATTATCCATGACCACCGTCCATCATTATCCATGACCACCGTCCATCATTATCCATGACCACCGTCCATCATTATCCATGACCACCGTCCATCATATCCATGACCACCGTCCATCATTATCCATCATGACCACCGTCCATCATTATCCATGACCACCGTCCATCATTATCCATGACCACCGTCCATCATTATCCATGACCACCGTCCATCATTATCCATGACCACCGTCCATCATTATCCATGACCACCGTCCATCATTATCCATGACCACCGTCCATCATTATCCATGACCCATCATTATCCATGACCACCGTCCATCATTATCCATGACCACCGTCCATCATTATCCATGACCACCGTCCATCATTATCCATGACCACCGTCCATCATTATCCATGACCACCGTCCATCATTATCCATGACCACCGTCCATCATTATCCATGACCACCGTCCATCATTATCCATGACCACCGTCCATGGATAACCACTCGTCCATCATTATCCATGACCACCGTCCATCATTATCCATGACCACCGTCCATGACCACCCGTCCATCATTATCCATGACCACCGTCCATCATTATCCATGACCACCGTCCATCATTATCCATGACCACCGTCCATCATTATCCATGACCACCGTCCATGGATACCACCACCATGACCATCCATCATTATCCATGACCACCGTCCATCATTATCCATGACCACCGTCCATCATTATCCATGACCACCGTCCATCATTATCCATGACCATCCATCATTACCATGACCACCGTCCATCATTATCCATGACCACCGTCCATGATCCATGACCACCGTCCATCATTATCCATGACCACCGTCCATCATTATCCATGACCACCGTCCATCATTATCCATGACCACCGTCCATCATTATCCATGACCACCGTCCATGGATAACCACCGTCCATCATTATCCATGACCACCGTCCATCATTATCCATGACCACCGTCCATCATTATCCATGACCACCGTCCATCATTATCCATGACCACCGTGACCACCGTCCATCATTATCCATGACCACCGTCCATCATTATCCATGACCACCGTCCATCATTATCCATGACCCGTCCATCATTATCCATGACCACCGTCCATGACCACCGTCCATCATTATCCATGACCACCGTCCATCATTATCCATGACCACCGTCCATCATTATCCATGACCACCATCATTATAACCATGACCACCGTCCATCATTATCCATGACCACCGTCCATCATTATCCATGACCACCGTCCATCATTATCCATGACCATCCATCATTATCCATGACCACCGTCCATCATTATCCATGACCACCGTCCATGGATAACCACCGTCCATCATTATTATCCATCATTATCCATGACCACCGTCCATCATTATCCATGACCACCGTCCATCATTATCCATGACCACCGTCCATCATTATCCATGACCACCGTCCATCATTATCCATGACCACCGTCCATCATTATCCATGACCACCGTCCATCATTATCCATGACCACCGTCCATCATTATCCATGACCACCGTCCATCATTATCCATGACCACCGTCCATCATTATCCATGACCACCGTCCATCATTATCCATGACCACCGTCCATCATTCCATCCATGACCACCCGTCCATGGATAACCGTCCATCATTACCATGACCACCGTCCATTATCCATGACCACCGTCCATCATTATCCATGACCACCGTCCATCATTATCCATGACCACCGTCCATCATTATCCATGACCACCGTCCATCATTATCCATGACCACCGTCCATCATTATCCATGACCACCGTCCATCATTATCCATGACCACCGTCCATCATATCCATGACCATCCATCATTATCCATGACCACCGTCCATCATTATCCATGACCACCGTCCATCATTATCCATGACCACCGTCCATCATTATCCATGACCACCGTCCATCATTATCCATGACCACCGTCCATCATTATCCATGACCACCGTCCATCATTATCCATGACCACCGTCCATCATTATCCATGACCACCGTCCATGGATAACCACTGGTCCATCATTATCCATGACCACCGTCCATCATTATCCATGACCACCGTCCATCATTATCCATGACCACCGTCCATCATTATCCATGACCACCGTCCATCATTATCCATGACCACCGTCCATCATTATCCATGACCACCGTCCATCATATCCATGACCATCCATTATCCATGACCACCGTCCATCATTACCACCACCGTCCATCATTATCCATGACCACCGTCCATCATTATCCATGACCACCGTCCATCATTATCCATGACCACCGTCCATCATTATCCATGACCACCGTCCATCATTATCCATGACCGTCCCGTCCATCATTATCCATGACCACCGTCCATCATTATCCATGACCACCGTCCATGGATATGACCACCGTCCATCATTATCCATGACCACCGTCCATCATTATCCATGACCACCGTCCATCATTATCCATGACCACCGTCCATCATTATCCATGACCACCGTCCATCATTATCCATGACCACCGTCCATCATTATCCATGACCACCGTCCATCATTATCCATGACCACCGTCCATCATTATCCATGACCACCGTCCATGGATAACCACTGACCACCGTCCATCATTATCCATGACCACCGTCCATCATTATCCATGACCACCGTCCATCATTATCCATGACCACCGTCCATCATTATCCATGACCACCGTCCATCATTATCCATGACCACCGTCCATAACCATGATCCATCATTATCCATGATGACCACCGTCCATCATTATCCATGACCACCGTCCATCATTATCCATGACCACCGTCCATCATTATCCATGACCACCGTCCATCATTATCCATGACCACCGTCCATCATTATCCATGACCACCGTCCATCATTATCCATGACCACCGTCCATCATTATCCATGACCACCGTATCCATGACCACCGTCCATCATGATCCATGACCCATGGATAACCCGTCCATCATTATCCATGACCACCGTCCATCATTATCCATGACCACCGTCCATCATTATCCATGACCACCGTCCATCATTATCCATGACCACCGTCCATCATTATCCATGACCACCGTCCATCATTATCCATGACCGTCCCATTATCCATGACCATCATTATCCATGACCACCGTCCATGGATAACCACTGGTCCATCATTATCCATGACCACCGTCCATCATTATCCATGACCACCGTCCATCATTATCCATGACCACCGTCCATCATTATCCATGACCACCGTCCATGACCACCGTCCATCATATCCATGACCACCGTCCATCATTATCCATGACCACCGTCCATCATTATCCATGACCACCGTCCATCATTATCCATGACCACCGTCCATCATTATCCATGACCACCGTCCATCATTATCCATGACCACCGTCCATCATTATCCATGACCACCGTCCATCATTATCCATGACCACCGTCCATCATTATATCCATCATTATCCATGACCACCGTCCATCATTATCCATGACCACCGTCCATCATTATCCATGACCACCGTCCATCGTCCATCATTATCCATGACCACCGTCCATCATTATCCATGACCACCGTCCATCATGATCCATGACCACCGTCCATGGATAACCACTGACCACCGTCCATCATTATCCATGACCACCGTCCATCATTATCCATGACCACCGTCCATCATTAACCATGACCACGTCCATCATTATCCATCCATCATTATCCATGACCACCGTCCATCATTATCCATGACCACCGTCCATCATGATATGACCACCGTCCATGACCACCGTCCATCATTATCCATGACCACCGTCCATCATCCATCATCCATGACCACCGTCCATCATTATCCATGACCACCGTCCATCATTATCCATGACCACCGTCCATCATTATCCATGACCACCGTCCATCATTATCCATGACCACCGTCCATCATTATCCATGACCACCGTCCATCATTATCCATGACCACCGTCCATCATTATCCATGACCACCGTCCATCATTATCCATGACCACCGTCCATCATTATCCATGACCACCGTCCATCATTATCCATGACCACCGTCCATCATTATCCATGACCACCGTCCATCATTATCCATGACCACCGTCCATCATTATCCATGTCCATCACCGTGACCCATCATTATCCATGACCACCGTCCATCATTATCCATGACCACCGTCCATCATTATCCATGACCACCGTCCATCATTATCCATGACCACCGTCCATCATTATCCATGACCACCGTCCATCATTATCCATGACCACCGTCCATCATTATCCACCGTCCATGGATCCATCCATGACCATGTCCCATTATCCATGACCACCGCCCATCATTATCCATGACCACCGTCCATCATTATCCATGACCACCGTCCATCATTAACCATGACCACCGTCCATCATTATCCATGACCACCGTCCATCATTATCCATGACCACCGTCCATCATTATCCATGACCACCGTCCATCATTATCCATGACCACCGTCCATGGATAACCACCGTCCATCATTATCCATGACCACCGTCCATCATTATCCATGACCACCGTCCATCATTATCCATGACCACCGTCCATCATTATCCATGACCACCGTCCCGTCCACCACCGTCCATCATTATCCATGACCACCGTCCATCATTATCCATGACCACCGTCCATGGATATGACCACCGTCCATCATTATCCATGACCACCGTCCATCATTATCCATGACCACCGCCATCATTATCCATGACCACCGTCCATCATTATCCATGACCACCGTCCATCATTATCCATGACCACCGTCCATCATTATCCATGACCACCGTCCATCATTATCCATGACCACCGTCCATCATTATCCATGACCACCGTCCATCATTATCCATGACCACCGTCCATCATTATCCATGACCACCGTCCATCATTATCCATGACCACCGTCCATCATTATCCATGACCACCGTCCATCATTATCCATGACCACCGTCCATCATTATCCATGACCACCGTCCATCATTATCCATGACCACCGTCCATCATTATCCATGACCACCGTCCATCATTATCCATGACCACCGTCCATCATTATCCATGACCACCGTCCATCATTATCCATGACCACCGTCCATCATTATCCATGACCACCGTCCATCATTATCCATGACCACCGTCCATCATTATCCATGACCACCGTCCATCATGATCCATGACCACCGTCCATGGATAACCACTGGTCCATCATTATCCATGACCACCGTCCATCATTATCCATGACCACCGTCCATCATTATCCATGACCACCGTCCATGGATAACCACTCGTCCATCATTATCCATGACCACCGTCCATCATTATCCATGACCACCGTCCATCATTATCCATGACCACCGTCCATCATTATCCATGACCACCGTCCATGGATAACCACCGTCCATCATTATCCATGACCACCGTCCATCATTATCCATGACCACCATTCCATCATTATCCATGACCACCGTCCATCATTATCCATGACCACCGTCCCATAACCATTCCATCATTATCCATGACCACCGTCCATCATTATCCATGACCACCGTCCATCATTATCCATGACCACCGTCCATCCATCATTAACCATGACCACCGTCCATCATTATCCATGACCACCGTCCATCATTATCCATGACCACCGTCCCATCATTATCATGACCACCGTCCATGACCACCGTCCATCATTATCCATCCATCCATGGATAACCACGTCCATCATTATCCATGACCACCGTCCATCATTATCCATGACCACCGTCCATCATCCATATCCATGACCACCGTCCATCCATGACCACCGTCCATCATTATCCATGACCATCATTATCCATGACCCGTCCATCATTATCCATGACCACCGTCCATCATTATCCATGACCACCGTCCATGGATAACCACTGTCCATCATTATCCATGACCACCGTCCATCATTATCCATGACCACCGTCCATCATTATCCATGACCACCGTCCATCATTATCCATGACCACCGTCCATCATTATCCATGACCACCGTCCATCATTATCCATGACCACCGTCCATCATTATCCATGACCACCGTCCCATCATTATCCATGACCACCGTCCATCATTATCCATGACCACCGTCCATCATGGATCCATGACCACCGTCCATCATTATCCATGACCACCGTCCATCCATCCATGACCACCGTCCATCATTATCCATGACCACCGTCCATCATTATCCATGACCACCGTCCATCATTATCCATGACCACCGTCCATCATTATCCATGACCACCGTCCATCATTATCCATGACCACCGTCCATCATTATCCATGACCACCGTCCATCATTATCCATGACCACCGTCCATCATTATCCATGACCACCGTCCATCATTATCCATGACCACCGTCCATCATTATCCATGACCACCGTCCATCATTATCCATGACCACCGTCCATCATTATCCATGACCGTCCATCATTATCCCGTCCATCATTATCCATGACCACCGTCCATCATGATCCATGACCATCATCCATGGATAACCACCGTCCATCATTATCCATGACCACCGTCCATCATTATCCATGACCACCGTCCATCATTATCCATGACCACCATTATCCGTCCATCATTATCCATGACCACCGTCCATCATGATTATCCATGACCACCACCCATCATTATCCATGACCACCGTCCATCATTATCCACCGTCCATCATTATCCATGACCACCGTCCATCATTATCCATGACCACCGTCCATCATTATCCATGACCACCGTCCATCATTATCCATGACCACCGTCCATCATTATCCATGACCACCGTCCATCATGATCCATGACCACCGTCCATGGATAACCACTGGTCCATCATTATCCATGACCACCGTCCATCATTATCCATGACCACCGTCCATGGATAACCACCATCATTATCCATGACCACCGTCCATCATTATCCATGACCACCGTCCATCATTATCCATGACCACCGTCCATCATTATCCATGACCACCGTCCATCATTATCCATGACCACCGTCCATCATTATCCATGACCACCGTCCATCATTATCCATGACCACCGTCCATCATTATCCATGACCACCGTCCATCATGATCCATGACCACCGTCCATGGATAACCACCGTCCATCATTATCCATGACCACCGTCCATCATTATCCATGACCACCGTCCATCATTATCCATGACCACCGTCCATCATTATCCATGACCACCGTCCATCATTATCCATGACCACCGTCCATCATTATCCATGACCACCGTCCATCATTATCCATGACCACCGTCCATCATTAACCATGACCACCGTCCATCATTATCCATGACCACCGTCCATCATTATCCATGACCACCGTCATCATTATCCATGACCACCGTCCATCATTATCCATGACCACCGTCCATCATTATCCATGACCACCGTCCATCATTATCCATGACCACCGTCCATGGATAACCACTGGTCCATCATTATCCATGACCACCGTCCATCATTATCCATGACCACCGTCCATCATTATCCATGACCACCGTCCATCATTATCCATGACCACCGTCCATCATTATCCATGACCACCGTCCATCATTATCCATGACCACCGTCCATCATTATCCATGACCACCGTCCATCATTATCCATGACCACCGTCCATCATTATCCATGACCACCGTCCATCATTATCCATGACCACCGTCCATCATTATCCATGACCACCGTCCATCATGATCCATGACCACCGTCCATGGATAACCACTGGTCCATCATTATCCATGACCACCGTCCATCATTATCCATGACCACCGTCCATCATTATCCATGACCACCGTCCATCATGATCCATGACCACCGTCCATGGATAACCACCGTCCATCATTATCCATGACCACCGTCCATCATTATCCATGACCACCGTCCATCATTATCCATGACCACCGTCCATCATGATCCATGACCACCGTCCATGGATAACCACTGGTCCATCATTATCCATGACCACCGTCCATCATTATCCATGACCACCGTCCATCATTATCCATGACCACCGTCCATCATTATCCATGACCACCGTCCATCATTATCCATGACCACCGTCCATCATTATCCATGACCACCGTCCATCATTATCCATGACCACCGTCCATCATTAACCATGACCACCGTCCATCATTATCCATGACCACCGTCCATGGATAACCACTGGTCCATCATTATCCATGACCACCGTCCATCCACAAGTTCACAGAATGGGACCTGCGAGGCTTGAGGCACATCACGTGTAAAAATCGTCCCTATCTACCGAGTTCCAAACTGTCTCTGGAAGCAACGTCAGCACAATAACTGTTAGTCAGGAGCTTCATGAAATGGGTTTCCGTGGCTGAGCAGCTGCACACAAGCCTAAGATCACCATACATAATAAAATTATTTTCCCAAGGTTGCTGTTGATACATATCCCACAGTAGTTATTGGGGTCAAATGTGGATTAGGGTGATCTCTCTGTCTCTCTCTCTGTCACTCACTCACTCACTCACTCACTCACTCACTCACTCACTCACTCACTCACTCACTCACTCACTCACTCACTCACTCACTCACTGTCTCTCTCTGTCACTCACTCTGTCTCTCTCTGTCTCTTTGTCACTCACTCACTCACTCACTCACTCACTCACTCACTCACTCACTCACTCACTCACTCACTCACTCTCTGTCTCTCTCTCTCTCTGTGTCTCTCTCTCTGTGTCTCTCTCTCTGTGTCTCTCTCTCTGTCTCTCACTCACCACTCTGCTGACCTCGTGCCAATGCCAATACATTCCCTCATGGATCCACTCAGAGGATAGGAATGTGTGTCTGTGTGTGCAAGTGCATACCGCATGCTGGAGCCGTCAACTTGAGCGGGAGGATTTGAAAATGCAGGAACTGTATTGTGTGCAGCAAGGTACAGGCCCCGCCCTCAGCAGGGAACAGAAGACTGTTTACAGAAGAAGGCTGTCCAACTACCTGACTCATTTTGAATCTGAAAGAGTATCATTTTACAACAAATATCATGAATCTGTCAATATAAGTCACGTAAAAGTTAAATTGAGAAAAGTCTTAAAAGATTGGAACAAACATTACACATTAGCAAGGGAATGGAAACGAAGTGAACTGCAGATTTAAAAAGCTGTGCTGCATTAACTCTGCAATAAGGCACTGTCATAATTATAACACATAAAACATTAATCTCAGGGATATCCACCTAACTTTCTAACTCTTTTAAAAACACGGAAGCCATACGGGGCAACTATGGATACATTGGTTTGTACTTACTTAAACAATGATAACATTTGTCATTACATTGTGTTGTTGTAGCCTAGTTAGGATTTTTTTAAATGTATCTCTAAAAAACTGAATCAATAGGGTAAACTGCGGGCTTGGGGACTGGGGGCACACATAGTGTAGGGTAGCATACCTACAGTAACTTAGGCTATAGGCTAGCATACCTACAGTAACTTAGGCTATAGGCTAGCATACCTACAGTAACTTAGGCTATAGGCTAGCATACCTACAGTAACTTAGGCTACATCTAGCATACCTACAGTAACTTAGGCTACATCTAGCATACCTACAGTAACTTAGGCTACATCTAGCATACCTACAGTAACTTAGGCTACATCTAGCATACCTACAGTAACTTAGGCTACATCTAGCATACCTACAGTAACTTAGGCTACATCTAGCATACCTACAGTAACTTAGGCTATAGGCTAGCATACCTACAGTAACTTAGGCTATAGGCTAGCATACCTACAGTAACAGTAGGCTATAGGCTAGCATACCTAGGCCACTTACAGTGCCTTGCAAAAGTATTCAACCCTCTTGGCGTTTTTTTCTATTTTGTTGCATTACAACCTGGAATTTAAAAAGATTTATTTGGATTTCATGTCATGGACATACACAAAATAGTCCAAATTGGTGAAATGAAAATTTAAAAAATAACTTATTTCAGAAAATTAAAAAAACAGAAAAGTGGTGGGTACATATTGTATTCACCCCCTTTACTATGAAGCCCCTAAATAAGATCTGCTGCAACCAATTACTTTCAGAAGACACATAATTAGTTAAATAATGTCCACCTGTGTGCAATCTAAGTGTCACACGATCTGTCACAGGATCTCAGTATATATACAGTGGGGCAAAAAAGTATTTAGTCAGCCACCAATTGTGCATGTTCTCCCACTTAAAAAGATGAGAGAGGCCTGTAATTGTCATCTTAGGTACACTTCAACTATGACAGACAAAATGAGAAAAAAAATCCAGAAAATCACATTGTAGGATTTTTAATGAATTTATTTGCAAATTATGGTGGAAAATTATGTATATAATTACTATTGTGGCTATAGGCGACATCTTCTGACTGAGGCGACATCTTCTGACTGAGGCTATAGACGACATCTTCTGACTGAGGCTATAGACGACATCTTCTGACTGAGGCTATAGACGACATCTTCTGACTGAGGCTATAGGTGACATCTTCTGACTGAGGCTATAGGCGACATCTTCTGACTGAGGCTATAGACGACATCTTCTGACTGAGGCTATAGGCGACATCTTCTGACTGAGGCTATAGGCGACATCTTCTGACTGAGGCTATAGGCGACATCTTCTGACTGAGGCTATAGACGACATCTTCTGACTGAGGCTATAGACGATATCTTCTGACTGAGGCTATAGACGACATCTTCTGACTGAGGCTATAGGCGACATCTTCTGACTGAGGCTATAGGCGACATCTTCTGACTGAGGCTATAGGCGACATCTTCTGACTGAGGCTATAGGCGACATCTTCTGATATATACATAGTTAGCAGATGTTATTGGTCACATATACATGGTTAGCAGATGTTATTGATCACATATACATAGTTATCAGATGTTATTGATCACATACACATAGTTAGCAGATGTTATTGGTCACATACACATAGTTAGCAGATGTTATTGATCACATACACATAGTTAGCAGATGTTATTGATCACATATACATAGTTAGCAGATGTTATTGGTCACATACACATGGTTAGCAGATGTTATTGATCACATATACATAGTTATCAGATGTTATTGATCACATACACATAGTTAGCAGATGTTATTGGTCACATACACATAGTTAGCAGATGTTATTGATCACATACACATAGTTAGCAGATGTTATTGATCACATATACATAGTTAGCAGATGTTATTGGTCACATACACATGGTTAGCAGATGTTATTGGTCACATATACATAGTTATCAGATGTTATTGATCACATACACATAGTTATCAGATGTTATTGATCACATACACATGGTTAGCAGATGTTATTGATCACATATACATAGTTAGCAGATGTTATTGATCACATACACATAGTTAGCAGATGTTATTGATCACATACACATAGTTAGCAGATGTTATTGATCACATACACATGGTTAGCAGATGTTATTGATCACATACATATAGTTAGCAGATGTTATTGATCACATATACATAGTTAGCAGATGTTATTGATCACATACACCACATGTTAGCAGATGTTATTGGTCACATACACATGGTTAGCAGATGTTATTGATCACATATACATAGTTAGCAGATGTTAATGCGAGTGTAGCGAAACGCTTGTTTCTAGTTCTGACAGTTCAGTAATCTCTAACAAGTAATCAAACAATTCCACAACAACTACCTAATACACACACATCTTCAAGGATGGAATAGGAATATGTACATATAAATATATGGATGAGCGATGGCCGAGCAGTATAGGCAAAATGCAGTGGATGGTATACAGTACAGTATGTACATTTGAGATGAGTAATGCAAGATATGTAAACATTATTAAAGTGGCATTATTTAAAGTGACTAGTGATCAATTTATTAAAGTGGCCAATGATTTCAAGTATGCATGTAATATATGCCATTTAGCAGACGCTTTTATCCAAAGCGACTTACAGTCAGTCATGTGTGCATACATTCTACGTATGGGTGGTCCCGGGAATCGAACCCACTACCCTGGCGTTACAAGCGCCATGCTCTACCAACTGTGCTACAGAAGGACCACATAGGCAGCAGCCTCTCTGTGGTCTGAACCAGAATCTGGGTTAGAAACCTCATGGTCTGAACCAGTATCTGGGTTAGAAACCTCATGGTCTGAACCAGTATCTGGGTTAGAAAGCTAATGGTCTGAACCAGTATCTGGGTTAGAAACCTCGTGGTCTGAACCAGTATCTGGGTTAGAAACCTCGTGGTCTGAACCAGTATCTGGGTTAGAAACCTCGTGGTCTGAACCAGTATCTGGGTTAGAAACCTCGTGGTCTGAACCAGTATCTGGGTTAGAAACCTCGTGGTCTGAACCAGTATCTGGGTTAGAAACCTCGTGGTCTGAACCAGTATCTGGGTTAGAAACCTCGTGGTCTGAACCAGTATCTGGGTTAGAAACCTCGTGGTCTGAACCAGTATCTGGGTTAGAAACCTCGTGGTCTGAACCAGTATCTGGGTTAGAAACCTCGTGGTCTGAACCAGTATCTGGGTTAGAAATCTCGTGGTCTGAACCAGTATCTGGGTTAGAAACCTCGTGGTCTGAACCAGTATCTGGGTTAGAAACCTCGTGGTCTGAACCAGTATCTGGGTTAGAAACCTCGTGGTCTGAACCAGTATCTGGGTTAGAAACCTCGTGGTCTGAACCAGTATCTGGGTTAGAAACCTCGTGGTCTGAACCAGTATCTGGGTTAGAAACCTCGTGGTCTGAACCAGTATCTGGGTTAGAAACCTCGTGGTCTGAACCAGTATCTGGGTTAGAAAGAAACCTCTGGGTTGGTGGTCTGAACCAGTATCTGGGTTAGAAACCTCGTGGTCTGAACCAGTATCTGGGTTAGAAACCTCGTGGTCTGAACCAGTATCTGGGTTAGAAACCTCGTGGTCTGAACCAGTATCTGGGTTAGAAACCTCGTGGTCTGAACCAGTATCTGGGTTAGAAACCTCGTGGTCTGAACCAGTATCTGGGTTAGAAACCTCGTGGTCTGAACCAGTATCTGGGTTAGAAACCTCGTGGTCTGAACCAGTATCTGGGTTAGAAACCTCGTGGTCTGAACCAGAATCTGGGTTAGAAACCTCGTGGTCTGAACCAGTATCTGGGTTAGAAACCTCGTGGTCTGAACCAGTATCTGGGTTAGAAACCTCGTGGTCTGAACCAGTATCTGGGTTAGAAACTCGTGGTCTGAACCAGTATCTGGGTTAGAAACCTCGTGGTCTGAACCAGTATCTGGGTTAGAAACCTCGTGGTCTGAACCAGTATCTGGGTTAGAAACCTCATGGTCTGAACCAGTATCTGGGTTAGAAACCTCATGGTCTGAACCAGTATCTGGGTTAGAAACCTCATGGTCTGAACCAGTATCTGGGTTAGAAACCTCATGGTCTGAACCAGTATCTGGGTTAGAAACCTCATGGTCTGAACCAGTATCTGGGTTAGAAACCTCATGGTCTGAACCAGTATCTGGGTTAGAAACCTCATGGTCTGAACCAGTATCTGGGTTAGAAACCTCATGGTCTGAACCAGTATCTGGGTTAGAAACCTCATGGTCTGAACCAGTATCTGGGTTAGAAACCTCATGGTCTGAACCAGTATCTGGGTTAGAAACCTCATGGTCTGAACCAGTATCTGGGTTAGAAACCTCATGGTCTGAACCAGTATCTGGGTTAGAAACCTCATGGTCTGAACCAGTATCTGGGTTAGAAACCTCATGGTCTGAACCAGTATCTGGGTTAGAAACCTCATGGTCTGAACCAGTATCTGGGTTAGAAACCTCATGGTCTGAACCAGTATCTGGGTTAGAAACCTCATGGTCTGAACCAGTATCTGGGTTAGAAACCTCATGGTCTGAACCAGTATCTGGGTTAGAAACCTCATGGTCTGAACCAGTATCTGGGTTAGAAACCTCATGGTCTGAACCAGTATCTGGGTTAGAAACCTCATGGTCTGAACCAGTATCTGGGTTAGAAACCTCATGGTCTGAACCAGTATCTGGGTTAGAAACCTCATGGTCTGAACCAGTATCTGGGTTAGAAACCTCATGGTCTGAACCAGTATCTGGGTTAGAAACCTCATGGTCTTAACCAGTATCTGGGTTAGAAACCTCATGGTCTTAACCAGTATCTGGGTTAGAAACCTCATGGTCTTAACCAGTATCTGGGTTAGAAACCTCATGGTCTTAACCAGTATCTGGGTTAGAAACCTCATGGTCTGAACCAGTATCTGGGTTAGAAACCTCATGGTCTGAACCAGTATCTGGGTTAGAAACCTCATGGTCTGAACCAGTATCTGGGTTAGAAACCTCATGGTCTGAACCAGTATCTGGGTTAGAAACCTCATGGTCTGAACCAGTATCTGGGTTAGAAACCTCATGGTCTGAACCAGTATCTGGGTTAGAAACCTCATGGTCTGAACCAGTATCTGGGTTAGAAACCTCATGGTCTGAACCAGTATCTGGGTTAGAAACCTCGTGGTCTGAACCAGTATCTGGGTTAGAAACCTCGTGGTCTGAACCAGTATCTGGGTTAGAAACCTCGTGGTCTGAACCAGTATCTGGGTTAGAAACCTCGTGGTCTGAACCAGAACCAGTATCTGGGTTAGAAACCTCGTGGTCTGAACCAGTATCTGGGTTAGAAACCTCGTGGTCTGAACCAGTATCTGGGTTAGAAACCTCGTGGTCTGAACCAGTATCTGGGTTAGAAACCTCGTGGTCTGAACCAGTATCTGGGTTAGAAACTCGTGGTCGTGGAAACCTCGTGGTCTGAACCAGTATCTGGGTTAGAAACCTCGTGGTCTTAACCAGTATCTGGGTTAGAAAAACCAGTATCTGGGTTGGTCGTGGTCTGAACCAGTATCTGGGTTAGAAACCTCGTGGTCTGAACCAGTATCTGGGTTAGAAACCTCGTGGTCTGAACCAGTATCTGGGTTAGAAACCTCGTGGTCTGAACCAGTATCTGGGTTAGAAACCTCGTGGTCTGAACCAGTATCTGGGTTAGAAACCTCGTGGTCTGAACCAGTATCTGGGTTAGAAACCTCGTGGTCTGAACCAGTATCTGGGTTAGAAACCTCGTGGTCTGAACCAGTATCTGGGTTAGAAACCTCGTGGTCTGAACCAGTATCTGGGTTAGAAACCTCGTGGTCTGAACCAGTATCTGGGTTAGAAACCTCGTGGTCTGAACCAGTATCTGGGTTAGAAACCTCGTGGTCTGAACCAGTATCTGGGTTAGAAACCTCGTGGTCTGAACCAGTATCTGGGTTAGAAACCTCGTGGTCTGAACCAGTATCTGGGTTAGAAACCTCGTGGTCTGAACCAGTATCTGGGTTAGAAACCTCGTGGTCTGAACCAGTATCTGGGTTAGAAACCTCATGGTCTGAACCAGTATCTGGGTTAGAAACCTCATGGTCTGAACCAGTATCTGGGTTAGAAACCTCATGGTCTGAACCAGTATCTGGGTTAGAAACCTCATGGTCTGAACCAGTATCTGGGTTAGAAACCTCATGGTCTGAACCAGTATCTGGGTTAGAAACCTCATGGTCTTAACCAGTATATGGGTTAGAAACCTCATGGTCTGAACCAGTATCTGGGTTAGAAACCTCATGGTCTGAACCAGTATCTGGGTTAGAAACCTCATGGTCTTAACCAGTATCTGGGTTAGAAACCTCGTGGTCTGAACCAGTATCTGGGTTAGAAACCTCGTGGTCTGAACCAGTATCTGGGTTAGAAACCTCGTGGTCTGAACCAGTATCTGGGTTAGAAACCTCGTGGTCTGAACCAGTATCTGGGTTAGAAACCTCGTGGTCTGAACCAGTATCTGGGTTAGAAACCTCGTGGTCTGAACCAGTATCTGGGTTAGAAACCTCGTGGTCTGAACCAGTATCTGGGTTAGAAACCTCGTGGTCTTAACCAGTATCTGGGTTAGAAACCTCGTGGTCTGAACCAGTATCTGGGTTAGAAACCTCGTGGTCTGAACCAGTATCTGGGTTAGAAACCTCGTGGTCTGAACCAGTATCTGGGTTAGAAACCTCGTGGTCTGAACCAGTATCTGGGTTAGAAACCTCGTGGTCTGAACCAGTATCTGGGTTAGAAACCTCGTGGTCTGAACCAGTATCTGGGTTAGAAACCTCGTGGTCTGAACCAGTATCTGGGTTAGAAACCTCGTGGTCTGAACCAGTATCTGGGTTAGAAACCTCGTGGTCTGAACCAGTATCTGGGTTAGAAACCTCGTGGTCTGAACCAGTATCTGGGTTAGAAACCTCGTGGTCTGAACCAGTATCTGGGTTAGAAACCTCGTGGTCTGAACCAGTATCTGGGTTAGAAACCTCGTGGTCTGAACCAGTATCTGGGTTAGAAACCTCGTGGTCTGAACCAGTATCTGGGTTAGAAACCTCGTGGTCTGAACCAGTATCTGGGTTAGAAACCTCGTGGTCTGAACCAGTATCTGGGTTAGAAACCTCATGGTCTGAACCAGTATCTGGGTTAGAAACCTCATGGTCTGAACCAGTATCTGGGTTAGAAACCTCATGGTCTGAACCAGTATCTGGGTTAGAAACCTCATGGTCTGAACCAGTATCTGGGTTAGAAACCTCATGGTCTGAACCCACCTTAATAGGCAGTGGGATGTGTTCATCAGTTGATTGATTATAGAATGATAAACTTCTCTATTGTGGCTTCTCACAACCGTTCTATAGTTTGGCTGTGTATCCTTCCTGATTGGACAACCAACCATCGATGAGTTAATGGAACGTTTCCTCAGCAGTTTAGCCAATAAGATCCAGGCCATTCAGCCGGCCAGTAATATGGTCGCGTCAAGATGTATCGCCTGCATACCGGCCAAACAAATCCACAGATGATGCAATCTCTATTGCACTCCACACTGCTCTTTCCCACCTGGACAAAAGGAACACCTATGTAAGAATGCTATTCATTGACTACAGCTCAGCTTTCAACACCATAGTGCCCTCAAAGCTCATCACTAAACTAAGGACCCTGGGACGAAACACCTCCCTCTGCAACTGGATCCTGGACTTCCTGATGGGCCGCCCCCAGGTGGTGAGGGTAGGTAGCAACACATCTGCCACGCTGGTCCTCAACACGGGGGCCCCTCAGGGGTGCGTGCTCAGCCCCCTCATGTACTCCCTGTTCACCTGCGACTGCATGGCCAGGCACGACTCAAACACCATCTTTAAATTTGCAGACGGCACAACAGTGGCCTGATCACCGACAATGATGAGACAGCCTATAGGGAGGAGGTCAGAGACCTGGCCGGGTGGTGCCAGAATAACCTCTCCCTCAACGTAACCAAGACTAAGGAGATGATTGTGGACTACAGGAAAAGGAGGACCCAGCACGGCCCATTCTCATCGACGGGACTGTAGTGGAGCAGGTTGAGAGCTTCAAGTCCCTCAGTGTCCACATCACCAACAAACTATCATGGTCCAAACACACCAAGACAGTCGTAAAGAGGGCACGACAAAGCCTATTGCCCATCAGGAAAATGAAAAGATTTGGCATGGTTCCTCAGATCCTCAAAAGGTTCTACGCTACAGCTGCAACAGAGAGAGCATCCTGACTGGTTGCATCACTGTCTGGTACAGCAATTGCTCAACCTCGGACCTCGAGGCACTACAGAGGGTAGTGCGTACGGCCCAGTACATCACTGGGGCCAAGCTGCCTGCCATCCAGGACAACTACAGCAGGCGGGGTCAGAGTAAGGCCCTAAAAATGGTCAAAGACACCAGCCACCCCAGTCATAGACTGTTCTCTCTACTACCACATGGCACGCGGTACCGGAGTGCCAAGTCTAGGACAAAAACGCTTCTCAACAGTTTTTACCCCAAAGTCATAAGACTCCTGAACAGGTAATCAAATGGCTACCCGGACTATTTGCATTGTGAGCCCCCAACCCCTCTTTTACGCTGCTGTTATTCTGTTTATCATATATGAATAGTCACTTTCACTATACATTCATGTACATACTACCTAAATTGGGCCGACCAACCAGTGCTCCCACACATTGGCTTACCGGGATATCTGCATTGTGTCCCACCACCCGCCAACTCCTCCTTTTACACTACTGCTACTCTCTGTTCATCATATATGCATAGTCACTTTAACCATATCTACATGTACATACTACCTCAATCAGCCTGACGTACCGGGGTCTGTATGTAGCTTTCTACTTTTATAGCCTCAACTGTATATAGTCTTTTTATTTCTTTACCTACCCATTGTTCACCAAATACCTTTTTTTGCACTAGGTCTACTACACCTGTTGTATTCAGCATTTCACTGTGAGGTCTACTACACCTGTTGTATTCAGCATTTCACTGTAAGGTCTACTACACCTGTTGTATTCAGCATTTCACTGTGAGGTCTACTACACCTGTTGTATTCAGCATTTCACTGTGAGGTCTACTACACCTGTTGTATTCAGCATTTCACTGTAAGGTCTACAACACCTGTTGTATTCGGCATTTCACTGTAAGGTCTACAACACCTGTTGTATTCGGCATTTCACTGTAAGGTCTACAACACCTGTTGTATTCAGCATTTCACTGTAAGGTCTACTACACCTGTTGTATTCAGCATTTCACTGTAAGGTCGACTACACCTGTTGTATTCAGCATTTCACTGTAAGGTCTACTACACCTGTTGTATTCAGCATTTCACTGTGAGGTCTACTACACCTGTTGTATTCAGCATTTCACTGTGAGGTCTTCTACACCTGTTGTATTCAGCATTTCACTGTAAGGTCTACTACACCTGTTGTATTCAGAATTTCACTGTGAGGTCTTCTACACCTGTTGTATTCAGCATTTCACTGTAAGGTCTACTACACCTGTTGTATTCAGCATTTCACTGTAAGGTCTACTACACCTGTTGTATTCAGCATTTCACTGTAAGGTCTACTACACCTGTTGTAGTCAGCATTTCACTGTAAGGTCTACTACACCTGTTGTATTCAGCATTTCACTGTAAGGTCTACTACACCTGTTGTATTCAGCATTTCACTGTGAGGTCTACTACACCTGTTGTATTCAGCATTTCACTGTGAGGTATACTACACCTGTTGTATTCAGCATTTCACTGTAAGGTCTTCTACACCTGTTGTATTCAGCATTTCACTGTAAGGTCTACAACACCTGTTGTATTCAGCATTTCACTGTAAGGTCTTCTACACCTGTTGTATTCAGCATTTCACTGTAAGGTCTACTACACCTGTTGTATTCAGCATTTCACTGTGAGGTCTACTACACCTGTTGTATTCAGCATTTCACTGTAAGGTCTACTACACCTGTTGTATTCAGCATTTCACTGTAAGGTCTACAACACCTGTTGTATTCAGCATTTCACTGTAAGGTCTACAACACCTGTTGTATTCAGCATTTCACTGTAAGGTCTTCTACACCTGTTGTATTCAGCATTTCACTGTAAGGTCTACTACACCTGTTGTATTCAGCATTTCACTGTAAGGTCTACTACACCTGTTGTATTCAGCATTTCACTGTGAGGTCTACTACACCTGTTGTATTCAGCATTTCACTGTAAGGTCTACTACACCTGTTGTATTCAGCATTTCACTGTAAGGTCTTCTACACCTGTTGTATTCAGCATTTCACTGTAAGGTCTACAACACCTGTTGTATTCGGCATTTCACTGTAAGGTCTACAACACCTGTTGTATTCGGCATTTCACTGTAAGGTCTACAACACCTGTTGTATTCAGCATTTCTCTGTAAGGTCTACTACACCTGTTGTATTCAGCATTTCACTGTAAGGTCGACTACACCTGTTGTATTCAGCATTTCACTGTAAGGTCTACTACACCTGTTGTATTCAGCATTTCACTGTAAGGTCTACTACACCTGTTGTATTCAGCATTTCACTGTGAGGTCTTCTACACCTGTTGTATTCAGCATTTCACTGTAAGGTCATCTACACCTGTTGTATTCAGCATTTCACTGTAAGGTCTACTACACCTGTTGTATTCAGCATTTCACTGTGAGGTCTACTACACCTGTTGTATTCAGCATTTCACTGTACGGTCTACTACACCTGTTGTATTCAGCATTTCACTGTGAGGTCTACTACACCTGTTGTATTCAGCATTTCACTGTAAGGTCTACTACACCTGTTGTATTCAGGATTTCACTGTGAGGTCTACTACACCTGTTGTATTCAGCATTTCACTGTGAGGTCTACTACACCTGTTGTATTCAGCATTTCACTGTAAGGTCTACTATACCTGTTGTATTCAGCATTTCACTGTAAGGTCTACTACACCTGTTGTATTCAGCATTTCACTGTGAGGTCTACTACACCTGTTGTATTCAGCATTTCACTGTAAGGTCTACTACACCTGTTGTATTCAGCATTTCACTGTAAGGTCTACTAAACCTGTTGTATTCAGCATTTCACTGAGGTCTTCTACACCTGTTGTATTCAGCATTTCACTGTGAGGTCTACTAAACCTGTTGTATTCAGCATTTCACTGTGAGGTCTACTAAACCTGTTGTATTCAGCATTTCACTGTAAGGTCTACTATACCTGTTGTATTCAGCATTTCACTGTGAGGTCTACTACACCTGCTGTATTCAGCATTTCACTGTAAGGTCTACTACACCTGTTGTATTCAGCATTTCACTGTGAGGTCTACTACACCTGTTGTATTCAGCATTTCACTGTACGGTCTACTACACCTGTTGTATTCAGCATTTCACTGTGAGGTCTACTACACCTGTTGTATTCAGCATTTCACTGTAAGGTCTACTACACCTGTTGTATTCAGGATTTCACTGTGAGGTCTACTACACCTGTTGTATTCAGCATTTCACTGTGAGGTCTACTACACCTGTTGTATTCAGCATTTCACTGTAAGGTCTACTACACCTGTTGTATTCAGGATTTCACTGTGAGGTCTACTACACCTGTTGTATTCAGCATTTCACTGTGAGGTCTACTACACCTGTTGTATTCAGCATTTCACTGTAAGGTCTACTATACCTGTTGTATTCAGCATTTCACTGTAAGGTCTACTACACCTGTTGTATTCAGCATTTCACTGTGAGGTCTACTAAACCTGTTGTATTCAGCATTTCACTGAGGTCTTCTACACCTGTTGTATTCAGCATTTCACTGTGAGGTCTACTAAACCTGTTGTATTCAGCATTTCACTGTAAGGTCTACTACACCTGTTGTATTCAGCATGTCACTGTGAGGTCTACTATACCTGTTGTATTCAGCATTTCACTGTAAGGTCTACTACACCTGTTGTATTCAGCATTTCACTGTGAGGTCTACTAAACCTGTTGTATTCAGCATTTCACTGTAAGGTCTACTATACCTGTTGTATTCAGCATTTCACTGTGAGGTCTACTACACCTGTTGTATTCAGCATTTCACTGTAAGGTCTACTATACCTGTTGTATTCAGCATTTCACTGTGAGGTCTACTAAACCTGTTGTATTCAGCATTTCACTGTGAGGTCTACTACACCTGTTGTATTCAGCATTTCACTGTAAGGTCTACTATACCTGTTGTATTCAGCATTTCACTGTGAGGTCTACTAAACCTGTTGTATTCAGCATTTCACTGTGAGGTCTACTACACCTGTTGTATTCAGCATTTCACTGTAAGGTCTACTACACCTGTTGTATTCAGCATTTCACTGTGAGGTCTACTACACCTGTTGTATTCAGCATTTCACTGTGAGGTCTACTACACCTGTTGTATTCAGCATTTCACTGTGAGGTCTACTACACCTGTTGTATTCAGCATTTCACTGTGAGGTCTACTACACCTGTTGTATTCAGCATTTCACTGTAAGGTCTACTACACCTGTTGTATTCAGCATTTCACTGTAAGGTCTACTATACCTGTTGTATTCAGCATTTCACTGTGAGGTCTACTACACCTGTTGTATTCACGTGACTAAACTGATTTGAAAGGCCTTTCAGCTGGCCAGTGATATCGTTGTCTGGATGAAACAGGAATTTCTATTAATTATGATGCAGAGGAAATTGGATCCATAGCTGACCCGTTGGGTTGTGTTTTAAAAGCGTTTGAAAATGAGGTGGACTTTTAAACCCCCCAAAAAAGAGGTTTCCGTTTCAAGCACATGTTTAATAGTGGATTGACTGTTTCTCTATGATCAGGTTAACTTCAGGAGGTTTCAGCCCCCTTTCAAAATAGGCAAATATAAGTCAAGAAATATGGATAAAAATTGACAAAATGAGATTTATTTCAGCAACTCTCCTTAGAACAAACATCTTTATCCACCATTCACTTCCGTGACAATCACTGACACACTTCCTGTTCACTCAGAAGGGCTCTTTGTGACCAACACAACATGGAGATAACGTGCGAATCCACAAATAGCACTCAACTGCCATAGGGCTCTGGTCAAAAGTAGTGCACTATATAGGGAGTAGCGTGCTATTTGTGAGACACTAGGTCCTCTGACAACTCGCTGACCCGCAGCAATTTAACATTTAACATTTCACTTCAAAGAGAACGCAAGGAAGGAAGTTTTCAAAAATGTACTTTTTGGTCAAAGAGGGCCGAAGCATGTGGACTGGTTAATTGTAGAATATCCCAAAATATTATTTGATTATCAATATCAAGAGCTGTACAAACTATACTTATTATAGAAGTTCTCACAATTCACAAAAAAAAAAAAAAACATCCAATACTAAGACACTTCCACATTACGAGGGGTGTGTGATTATGGCCTAAGGAGAGGCTTTCTACAAAAAAAATCTCACTTTCTTTTTTTAAAAACAAGTCTAAAAAACAAAAAATGCACACAGGAGGAACTCGAAATCGCCAAACACCCCCACGGCCATCTAAAAATAAAACACATTTTAAATTAAGTGCTTAATAAAATAGAGTAGTATTTATACAGCACATACAGAACTCGCATTTCATTCATTCATTCTGAGCAGCACATCTGTCCAGTGAGGAGACATCAGTTGGCCGGTTTTAAACTAGGTCGTTTTCAGTCCTCGTCGTGTCTGGCAGTGGTTAGATCTGGGTTCTGCAGTCATTAAACACAGTGGTCAGATCTGGGTTCTGCAGTCATTAAACAGTGGTCAGATCTGGGTTCTGCAGTCACATTAAACACAGTGGTCAGATCTGGGTTCTGCAGTCACATTAAACACAGTGGTCAGATCTGGGTTCTGCAGTCACATTAAACACAGTGGTCAGATCTTGGTTCTGCAGTCACATTAAACACAGTGGTCAGATCTGGGTTCTGCAGTCACATTAAACACAGTGGTCAGATCTGGGTTCTGCAGTCACATTAAACACAGTGGTCAGATCTGGGTTCTGCAGTCATTAAACACAGTGGTCAGATCTGGGTTCTGCAGTCATTAAACACAGTGGTCAGATCTGGGTTCTGCAGTCATTAAACACAGTGGTCAGATCTGGGTTCTGCAGTCATTAAACACAGTGGTCAGATCTGGGTTCTGCAGTCATTAAACACAGTGGTCAGATCTTGGTTCTGCAGTCATTAAACACAGTGGTCAGATCTGGGTTCTGCAGTCACATTAAACACAGTGGTCAGATCTTGGTTCTGCAGTCACATTAAACACAGTGGTCAGATCTGGGTTCTGCAGTCATTAAACAGTGGTCAGATCTTGGTTCTGCAGTCATTAAACACAGTGGTCAGATCTGGGTTCTGCAGTCAGAGGGGATGGTCAGTTCTAGGTTCTGCAGTCAGAGGGGATGGTCAGTTCTAGGTTCTGCAGTCAGAGGGGATGGTCAGTTCTAGGTTCTACAGTCAGAGGGGGATGGTCAGTTCTAGGTTCTGCAGTCAGAGGGGATGGCCAGACACTGGGAATAAAAGACAAGGGTAAAACTGGAACACCCAAAAACTCCTCTGGAGACTGGAAGGCTGTAGTGGTTTGGCTGGGGAGTGTAAGAGTGGCAAGGTAGTACAGGCTAGTGGTGGTGGCAGTGTGTTACAGCTCTCATGGCTAGAGGCAGTAGGGTTACAGGAGAGGGGGGCAGTAGGGTGACAGGAGAGGGGCAGTAGGGTTACGGGAGAGGGGGCAGTAGGGTGACAGGAGAGGGGGGGCAGTAGGGTGACAGGAGAGGGGGCAGTAGGGTGACAGGGAGGGGGGGCAGTAGGGTGACAGGGAGGGGGGCAGTAGGGTGACAGGGAGGGGGGCAGTAGGGTGACAGGAGAGGCGGGGGCAGTAGGGTGACAGGAGAGGCGGGGGCAGTAGGGTGACAGGAGAGGCGGGGGCAGTAGGGTGACAGGAGAGGCGGGGGCAGTAGGGTGACAGGAGAGGCGGGGGCAGTAGGGTGACAGGAGAGGCGGGGGCAGTAGGGTGACAGGAGAGGCGGGGGCAGTAGGGTGACAGGAGAGGCGGGGGCAGTAGGGTGACAGGAGAGGCGGGGGCAGTAGGGTGACAGGAGGCGGGGGCAGTAGGGTGACAGGAGGCGGGGGCAGTAGGGTGACAGGGAGGCGGGGGCAGTAGGGTGACAGGAGAGGCGGGGGCAGTAGGGTGACAGGGAGGCGGGGGCAGTAGGGTTACGGGGAGGGGGCAGTAGGGTTACGGGGAGGGGGGCAGTAGGGTTACGGGGAGGGGGCAGTAGGGACGGGGAGGGGGCAGTAGGGTTACGGGGGGGGGGACGGGGGGGGCAGTAGGGTTACGGGGAGGGGGGGGCAGTAGGGTTACGGGGAGGGGGGCAGTAGGGTTACGGGGAGGGGGGAGGGTTACGGGGGGGAGGGGGGCAGTAGGGTTACGGGGAGGGGGCAGTAGGGTTACGGGGAGGGGGGCAGTAGGGTTACGGGGAGGGGGGCAGTAGGGTTACGGGGGGGCGGGGCTACAGCTTCTTCAGTCTGCTGTACAGTCCCCTCTTGCTGCGCTCCCCGGCCCAGGTCCTGCTCTTCAGTCTGAACTTCCTCAGGTCCTCTTTAAAGTCCTGGTGGTGCATGGGCCGGTACCCCTGGGGCTCACACTGCATCTGAAGTTAAAATAGAGTCTCCATCAATGCATTGCGATTAAAATGTGTAGTAGCCAAACAGTAGCCACAGAAACAAAAATATTAATGTCAACAAATTCACTTTTGATTATTAGTGATAAAGTCATCAAAATGTTTCAGAAGTATGATTGTGTTTTACCCGGAAGTCAGGGAAGAACTCTTTGTATCCTCCCTTGAGAATGTAGATTTCTGGGTAGTGCAGGTTAGGGTACTCGTTCATCGTCCTGTCCCTCTCACGTACGAAACGACACATCCTGGGCCCTCGCTCTGAGGAGAACTCACAGTGGAAGACGAGGAGGACCCTGTGGTCAGGGGAGAGGGGGCGATGGGGGTGCGTAGGAGGTACTCCTCCACCTGCTCCTCCTGGTAGAGGTTCAGGGCTCCTTTGATGTGGCCCCCTCAAACTCATACGGGTAGCGACAGTCAATCACCACGATCCTCTCGACAACGTGATGCAGCTGGCAGAGCGGACACCATCAGGAACAGACGGACACCATCTGAGGAACAGACAGACAGGTTAGTCCCAGGTTATAGAGGATCCATCTGAGGGACAGACAGGTTATAGAGGACCCATCTGAGGAACAGACAGGTTATAGAGGACCCATCTGAGGAACAGGGACAGACAGGTTATAGAGGATCCATCTGAGGAACAGACAGACAGGTTATAGAGGATCCATCTGAGGGACAGACAGGTTAGTCCCAGGTTATAGAGGACCCATCTGAGGAACAGACAGGTTATAGAGGACCCATCTGAGGAACAGACAGACAGGTTATAGAGGACCCATCTGAGGAACAGACAGGTTATAGAGGACCCATCTGAGGAACAGACAGGTTATAGAGGACCCATCTGAGGAACAGACAGGTTATAGAGGACCCATCTGAGGGACAGACAGGTTATAGAGGACCCATCTGAGGGACAGACAGGTTATAGAGGACCCATCTGAGGAACAGACAGGTTATAGAGGACCCATCTGAGGAACAGACAGACAGGTTATAGAGGATCCATCTGAGGAACAGACAGACAGGTTATAGAGGATCCATCTGAGGAACAGACAGGTTATAGAGGACCCATCTGAGGAACAGACAGGTTATAGAGGACCCATCTGAGGAACAGACAGACAGGTTATAGAGGATCCATCTGAGGAACAGACAGACAGGTTATAGAGGATCCATCTGAGGGACAGACAGGTTAGTCCCAGGTTATAGAGGACCCATCTGAGGAACAGACAGGTTATAGAGGACCCATCTGAGGAACAGACAGACAGGTTATAGAGGACCCATCTGAGGAACAGACAGGTTATAGAGGACCCATCTGAGGAACAGACAGACAGGTTATAGAGGATCCATCTGAGGAACAGACAGGTTATAGAGGATCCATCTGAGGAACAGACAGGTTAGTCCCAGGTTATAGAGGACCCATCTGAGGAACAGACAGGTTATAGAGGACCCATCTGAGGAACAGACAGACAGGTTATAGAGGATCCATCTGAGGAACAGACAGACAGGTTATAGAGGATCCATCTGAGGAACAGACAGGTTATAGAGGACCCATCTGAGGAACAGACAGACAGGTTATAGAGGATCCATCTGAGGAACAGACAGGTTATAGAGGACCCATCTGAGGAACAGACAGACAGGTTATAGAGGACCCATCTGAGGAACAGACAGACAGGTTATAGAGGACCCATCTGAGGAACAGACAGACAGGTTATAGAGGACCCATCTGAGGAACAGACAGGTTATAGAGGATCCATCTGAGGGACAGACAGGTTAGTCCCAGGTTAGAGCCAATACTTAAGAGCATGATTATATGCAAAAACATTCGTATTACCATCAATTTAATAATTTTGTGCAATAAACTGATTTAAAAAATGTTTATGCAACTGTCCATTTTTAACTTAATGACAGGACTCGGGTTCATCAAACATTCAGGAAATGCATAAATCGACATTGATGTGCAACCTGTCAGAATGAGACATCTGGTCTCTTGATCTATGCTTCTAAACCTCCACTATTCACCACGCGAGGAAGGAGGCACTCCGTGACAGATATTTAAACTCTCGTTGCTCGATTGATCGATCAATTAGCCTACGTGGCCTCCGAATGACCCGTGTCAAAATCGCCAGTTGGCAACCAATCCCAAACAGGAGGAATTGGCAAACTTTCTCAGTGTTCAGCGCAACTCATAAACAATGACAAATAAATCAATAGATAATAGTAAATAAGGTTATTCAAGCAATAATAATAATAATAATAAACACTAGAGCAGTAAAAACTATACATCCAGAAAATGTAAGAAAATGTTTAAACCAGGTCTGGTAGTCCGTCCCCCGTAACACCAGGGTCCGTCCCCCGTAGCACCAGGGTCCGTCCCCCGTAGCACCAGGGTCCGTCCCCCGTAGCACCAGGGTCCGTCCCCCGTAACACCAGGGTCCGTCCCCCGTAACACCAGGGTCCGTCCCCCGTAACACCAGGGTCCGTCCCCCGTAACACCAGGGTCCGTCCCCCGTAACACCAGGGTCCGTCCCCCGTAACACCAGGGTCCGTCCCCATAACACCAGGGTCCGTCCCGTAACACCAGGGTCCGTAACACCCCGTAACACCAGGGTCCGTCCCCATAACACCAGGGTCCGTCCCCCGTAACACCAGGGTCCGTCCCCATAACACCAGGGTCCGTCCCCGTAACACCAGGGTCCGTCCCCGTAACACCAGGGTCCGTCCCCGTAACACCAGGGTCCGTCCCCATAACACCAGGGTCCGTCACCAGGGTCCGTCCCCATAACACCAGGGTCCGTCCCCATAACACCAGGGTCCGTCCCCATAACACCAGGGTCCGTCCCCATAACACCAGGGTCCGTCCCCATAACACCAGGGTCCGTCCCCATAACACCAGGGTCCGTCCCCATAACACCAGGGTCCGTCCCCATAACACCAGGGTCCGTCCCCATAACACCAGGGTCTACCTGGTGGTCTGAAAGGGCAATAAAGGACCAAATGGAAATGGTATTCTCTTTGTATGTAGAATCGACAACTTCCTACTGAATATTTGACTACCGTACGATATATTACTAGAGGCCTTATAAATAAAAATAAATAAAAAAAGTTAGTTCAAGGAGTGTTTACTAGTCAAATAAGCTCAAGGGGCTTGGCAGGTTAGAGGTTGTGAGGCGAGAAGACCAGGGACCTTGATCAAACACCCCATGCGCTCTGGTCAAAAGTAGTGCACTACATAGGGAATAGGGTGCCAGTTCTGGTCAAAAGTAGTGCACTACATAGGGGATACCAGGGGTGATTAGACACATGGCTGTGTCATATAACAGCAGTAGTTCTCACCATCTCAGGAGTGATGTATTTCAGGTCCTGGTGTTTACCCTCCACGGTGGACAGGACAAAGGGTTTGGTGAAATCTCCGATCAGCTCTACGTCCTGGTCAGACTCACTAGTGTCCAGCAGCTTCTCAATCTCAGTGTGGTTACAGAACGTCTAGGAGGGGGAGAGAGAGAGATCCCTGGTTACAGAACGACTAGGAAGGAGAGAGAGATCCCTGGTTACAGAACAACTAGGAAGGAGAGAGAGATCCCTGGCTACAGAACGACTAGGAAGGAGAGAGAGATCCCTGGCTACAGAACGACTAGGAAGGGAGAGAGATCCCTGGCTACAGAACGACTATCCCTGGCTACAGAAGGAGAGAGATCCCTGGCTACAGAACGACTAGGAAGGAGAGAGAGATCCCTGGCTACAGAACGACTAGGAAGGAGAGAGAGATCCCTGGCTACAGAACGACTAGGAAGGAGAGAGAGATCCCTGGCTACAGAACGACTAGGAAGGAGAGAGAGAGATCCCTGGCTACAGAACGACTAGGAAGGAGAGAGAGAGATCCCTGGCTACAGAACGACTAGGAAGGAGAGAGAGAGATCCCTGGCTACAGAACGACTAGGAAGGAGAGAGAGAGATCCCTGGCTACAGAACGACTAGGAAGGAGAGAGAGAGATCCCTGGCTACAGAACGACTAGGAAGGAGAGAGAGATCCCTGGTTACAGAACGTCTAGGAGGGGGAGAGAGAGAGAGAGATCCCTGGTTACAGAACGACTAGGAGGAAGGAGAGAGAGATCCCTGGTTACAGAACGACTAGGAAGGAGAGAGAGATCCCTGGCTACAGAACGACTAGGAAGGAGAGAGAGATCCCTGGCTACAGAACGACTAGGAAGGAGAGAGAGATCCCTGGCTACAGAACGACTAGGAAGGAGAGAGAGATCCCTGGTTACAGAACGACTAGGAAGGAGAGAGAGCGAGAGAGAGATCTCTGCAGTCAGACAAAGCAGAATCTTTGATTGACAAACCACCTTGCATCCCAAAAAACACCTCATTATGTGATATTAGAGATTGTATCTTTGCTTAATCTGATCCCTTCAAACAGGCTGACTGTAGGGGGTGGAGACTAGAGAAATCATAGTCGGTCGACCTCAACGCCGATACAGATTATTGGAGGGCCAAAAAAGCCGATACCGATCAAATCGGCCAGTTTTTATTTATAATAACGACAATTACAACAATACTGAATTAACACATCAAACAAATCAATTTAGCCTCAAATAAATCATGAAACATGTTCAATATGGTTTAAATAATGCAAAAACAAAGAGAGAACATATGAAAGCTGTTGGTTCCTTTTAACAGGAGTCTTCAATATTCCCAGGTAAGAAGTTTTAGGTTGTAGTTATTTTAGGAATTATAGGACTATTTCCCTCTATACCATTTGTATTTCATTAACCTTTGACTATTGGATGTTCTTACAGGCACTTTAGTTGCCAGTGTAACAGTATAGCTTCCGTCCCTCTCCTCGCTCCTCCCTGGGCTCGAACCAGCAACACAACGACAACAGCCACCACATCAAAGCAGCATTACCCATGCAGAGCAAGGGAAACAACCACCCCAAGGCTCAGAGCGAGTGATGTTTGAAACGCTATTAGCGCGTGCAAACTAGCGAGCCATTTCACTTCAGTTACACCAGCCTCATCTCAGGAGTTGATAGGTTTGAAGTCATAAACAGCACGATGCTTGACACACAACGAAGAGCTGCTGACAAAACACACAAAAGTGCTGTTTGAATGAATGTTTACGCGCCTGCTTCTGCCTACCACCGCTCAGTCAGATTATATGCAACGCAGGACACGCTAGATAATATCTAGTAATATCAACCATGTGTAGTTAACTAGTGATTATGATTGTTTTTTATAAAGATAAGTTTAATGCTAGCTAGCATTGGTTTACTGCATTTGCGTAACAGGCAGTCAGTCTCCTTGTGGAGTGCAACGAGAGAGAGGCAGGTCGTTATTGCGTTGGACTAGTTAACTGTAAGGTTGCAAGATTGGATCCCCCGAGCTGACGAGAAAATCTGTCCTTCTGCCCCTGAACTAGGCAGTTAACCCAACGTTTCTCATTGAAAATAAGAACGTGTCCTTAACCGACTTGCCTAGTTAAATAAAAATAAAGATTAAATAAAGGTATATAAAAAAATATTTTAAAAAGCGCCCAAAAATACTGATTTCTGGTTGTTATGACAACTTGAAAATCGGCCCTAATTAAATCGGTCGACCCCTAGTGGAGGGGCATTGAGCAGGGAGGACCAGGTGACTGTAGGGGCGGAGACATTGAGCAGGGAGGACCGGGTGACTGTAGGGGCGGAGACATTGAGCAGGGAGGACCGGGTGACTGGAGGGGCGGAGACATTGAGCAGGGAGGACCGGGTGACTGGAGGGGCGGAGACATTGAGCAGGGAGGACCGGGTGACTGGAGGGGCGGAGACATTGAGCAGGGAGGACCAGGTGACTGGAGGGGCGGAGACATTGAGCAGGGAGGACCGGGTGACTGGAGGGGCGGAGACATTGAGCAGGGAGGACCGGGTGACTGGAGGGGCGGAGCCATTGAGCAGGGAGGACCAGGTGACTGGAGGGGCAGAGACATTGAGCAGGGAGGACCAGGTGACTGGAGGGGCGGAGCCATTGAGCAGGGAGGACCAGGTGACTGGAGGGGCGGAGACATTGAGCAGGGAGGACCAGGTGACTGTAGGGGCGGAGACCGGGTGACTGTAGGGGCGGAGACATTGCGCAGGGAGGACCAGGTGACTGTAGGGGCGGTGACATTGAGCAGGGAGGACCAGGTGACTGTAGGGGCGGAGACCGGGTGACTGTAGGGGCGGAGACATTGCGCAGGGAGGACCAGGTGACTGTAAGGGCGGTGACATTGAGCAGGGAGGACCAGGTGACTGGAGGGGCGGAGACATTGCGCAGGGAGGACCGGGTGACTGTAGGGGCGGTGACATTGAGCAGGGAGGACCGGGTGACTGTAGGGGCGGAGACATTGCGCAGGGAGGACCAGGTGACTAGAGGGGCGGAGACATTGAGCAGGGAGGACCAGGTGACTGGAGGGGCGGAGACATTGAGCAGGGAGGACCGGGTGACTGGAGGGGCGGAGACATTGAGCAGGGAGGACCAGGTGACTGTAGGGGCGGAGACCGGGTGACTGTAGGGGCGGAGACATTGCACAGGGAGGACCAGGTGACTGGAGGGGCAGAGACATTGAGCAGGGAGGACCAGGTGACTAGAGGGGCGGAGACATTGAGCAGGGAGGACCAGGTGACTGTAGGGGCGGAGACCGGGTGACTGTAGGGGCGGAGACATTGCGCAGGGAGGACCAGGTGACTGTAGGGGCGGTGACATTGAGCAGGGAGGACCAGGTGACTGGAGGGGCGGAGACATTGCGCAGGGAGGACCGGGTGACTGTAGGGGCGGTGACATTGAGCAGGGAGGACCGGGTGACTGGAGGGGCGGAGACATTGAGTAGGGAGGACCAGGTGACTGGAGGGGCGGTGACATTGAGTAGGGAGGACCAGGTGACTGGAGGGGCGGAGACATTGAGCAGGGAGGACCAGGTGACTAGACGGGCAGAGACATTGAGCAGGGAGGACCAGGTGACTGGAGGGGCAGAGACATTGAGCAGGGAGGACCAGGTACATACCATTTTTCTGGGAGAGCAGTCGCCCTGGTCCACGTTGGTGATGTGCGTTTCCACCAGGCTGCGTCGTCTCTTCACCCTGACCGGCGTGTTCTCATCCTGGGGACACTCAGGGCGCTTCAGGGGGGCGCGCTCCACCTGACTGGGCATGGAGGGGGAGCGGAACAGGCCCCTCGGCCGACAACGAGCCACCGGCTGAAGAGGAAGAGATTAGATTGGCACTCAATTATAAGATCTTATGGATGGACATATGCAGCAACCAAATCTAATGTAGTGAAAACAGGAGACATGGCCCCTGGGGGGGGCCCCCCTCCAGACTACATGGCCCCTGGGGGGGGCCCCCCTCCAGACTACATGGCCCCTGGGGGGGGGCCCCCCTCCAGACTACATGGCCCCTGGGGGGCCCCCTCCAGACTACATGGCCCCTGGGGGGCCCTCCAGACTACATGGCCCCTGGGGGCCCCTCCAGACTACATGGCCCCTGGGGGGGGCCCCTCCAGACTACATGGCCCCTTGGGGGCCCTCCAGACTACATGGCCCCTGGGGGGGGCCCTCCAGACTACATGGCCCCTGGGGGGGCCCTCCAGACTACATGGCCCCTGGGGGCCCTCCAGACTACATGGCCCCTGGGGGGGGGGCCCTCCAGACTACATGGCCCCTGGGGGGGCCCTCCAGACTACATGGCCCCTGGGGGGGGCCCTCCAGACTACATGGGGGGGCCCCCTCCAGACTACATGGCCCCTAGGGGCCCCCTCCAGACTACATGGCCCCTAGGGGGGGGGCCCCCTCCAGACTACATGGCCCCTAGGGGGGGGGCCCCCTCCAGACTACATGGCCCCTGGGGGGGGCCCCCTCCAGACTACATGGCCCCTGGGGAGGCCCCCCTCCAGACTACATGGCCCCTGGGGAGGCCCCTCCAGACTACATGGCCCCTGGGGAGCCCCCTCCAGACTACATGGGCCCCTGGGGAGCCCCCTCCAGACTACATGGGCCCCTGGGGAGCCCCTCCAGACTACATGGGCCCCTGGGGAGCCCCTCCAGACTACATGGGCCCCTGGGGAGCCCCTCCAGACTACATGGGCCCCTGGGGAGCCCCTCCAGACTACATGGGCCCCTGGGGAGCCCCTCCAGACTACATGGGCCCCTGGGGGCCCCTCCAGACTACATGGCCCCTGGGGGCCCCCTCCAGACTACATGGCCCCTGGGGGCCCCCTCCAGACTACATGGCCCCTGGGGGCCCCCTCCAGACTACATGGCCCCTGGGGGCCCCCTCCAGACTACATGGCCACTGGGGGCCCCCTCCAGACTACATGGCCCCTGGGGGCCCCTCCAGACTGCTCTATAGCGAAACCAAAAGTCTGCTGGTCATTTTAAAACCAAAGACAAATGAAATTATATCCACAGAAGGCCATACAGAAGACTCTTCATGGATCTCCATGGCAACGCCACTGTAGAAGAGGGGATGCTCCTACCGAGTCCACTGCAGTGTTGTCCCTCACAAGAGGAGCTGTCAGCAGGCTGGCCATCCCCGTGGGCATGTCACACTCCTCCTCCTCCTCACAGTCATCCAGAACTTCAAGGAAACCATCGTCATCCTCATTAAGGGAGCGGGTGAAGGAGGAGCGGCGCAGGACCATGGGACTGCTGTCGTCCAATGAGCTGAGGCGCTGCGACGAGGGTGGGGACAGCTGGAGAGAGGGAGGAGCAAAGGGTTAACTCGCCACACGGTGTCAGTCGCTCTGTTCTACTCGCCACACGGTGTCAGTCGCTCTGTTCTACTCGCCACACGGTGTCAGTCGCTCTGTTCTACTCGCCACACGGTGTCAGTCGCTCTGTTCTACTCGCCACACGGTGTCAGTCGCTCTGTTCTACTCGCCACACGGTGTCAGTCGCTCTGTTCTACTCGCCACACGGTGTCAGTCGCTCTGTTCTACTCGCCACACGGTGTCAGTCACTCTGTTCTACTCGCCACACGGTGTCAGTCACTCTGTTCTACTCGCCACACGGTGTCAGTCACTCTGTTCTACTCGCCACACGGTGTCAGTCACTCTGTTCTACTCGCCACACGGTGTCAGTCACTCTGTTCTACTCGCCACACGGTGTCAGTCACTCTGTTCTACTCGCCACACGGTGTCAGTCACTCTGTTCTACTCGCCACACGGTGTCAGTCACTCTGTTCTACTCGCCACACGGTGTCAGTCACTCTGTTCTACTCACCACACGGTGTCAGTCACTCTGTTCTACTCACCACACGGTGTCAGTCACTCTGTTCTACTCACCACACGGTGTCAGTCACTCTGTTCTACTCACCACATGGGGTCAGTCACTCTGTTCTACTCACCATGAGGGCTGGGGCAGAGTTGGGCCGACGGGCAAAGTCCTTGTTCTCTCCTCCTCCACTATGGAAGGACCTCCTACGGCAGCGTGACGCTGGCTTGGCGGGCTTCTTAAACTCGAAGCCCACCTCCTGGTTCTCCTTGTTGCCCTGCCAACCATGCCCAGAGGAGGCGGCTGTATCCTGGACTGAGCCGTAGGGTCCGAAGGCCCCGTAGCGGTGCTGCTGGCTCTCTGGGTCCGGACTCTTCAGAGCCGGACTGGAGCCTAACAGCAGTGGTAGAGAGTTGATTCTTCGGATTGGCATTTTACTGTGAAGAGAACGAACAAACAAATCTAGTTGAAAAACGCTGGATGGACACACTAGATCAATCATGACAAGGATTGTCCATGTTAATAATAATATGCCATTTAGCAGACGCTTTTATCCAAAGCGACTTACAGTCATGTGTGCATACATTCTACATATGTGTGGTCCCGGGAATCGAACCCACTACCCTGGCGTTACAAGCGCCATGCTCTACCAACTGTGCCACAGAAGGACCAAGAGTAATAATCCTAACGACTCGCCCAAGAGTGGAAAAATAAATTGTTGATTGGTTGTTGGTTGTTGGCAGCTGCACCACAACTAGCCAGTTCCATCTCCTGGAAACCAAGAGAGAGAGAGAGAGAGACTAGCTACATGACTTACTCGTTGGCAACTCTCCCAGACTGCACAACGGCCTCGTCAAACCTGCAGGACGGAGACAAACAATTCAGTCAGAGAATTATAGTGAGAAAGTTCTGAACCAGTGACTGAGCCAAGCAAGACCCCACCTAGGTAGGTGGCCTCAAATTATACCCTATTCCCCTGGTCGACAGTAGTGTTCTATATAGGGAATAGGGTCCTGGTCAACAGTAGTGTTCTATATAGGGAATAGGGTCCTGGTCTACAGTAGTGTTCTATATAGGGTCCTGGTCTACAGTAGTGTTCTATATAGGGTCCTGGTCAACAGTAGTGTTCTATATAGGGTCCTGGTCTACAGTAGTGTTCTATATAGGGTCCTGGTCTACAGTAGTGTTCTATATAGGGTCCTGGTCTACAGTAGTGTTCTATATAGGGTCCTGGTCTACAGTAGTGTTCTATATAGGGTCCTGGTCTACAGTAGTGTTCTATATAGGGTCCTGGTCTACAGTAGTGCACCACACAGAGTCCTGGTCAACAGTAGTGTTCTATATAGGGTCCTGGTCTACAGTAGTGCACCACACAGAGTCCTGGTCTACAGTAGTGCACCACACAGAGTCCTGGTCTACAGTAGTGTTCTATATAGGGTCCTGGTCTACAGTAGTGTTCTATATAGGGTCCTGGTCTACAGTAGTGCTCTATATAGGGTCCTGGTCTACAGTAGTGCACCACACAGAGTCCTGGTCAACAGTAGTGTTCTATATAGGGTCCAGGTCTACAGTAGTGTTCTATATAGGGTCCTGGTCAACAGTAGTGTTCTATATAGGGTCCTGGTCTACAGTAGTGCACCACACAGAGTCCTGGTCTACAGTAGTGTTCTATATAGGGTCCTGGTCTACAGTAGTGTTCTATATAGGGTCCTGGTCTACAGTAGTGTTCTATATAGGGTCCTGGTCTACAGTAGTGCACCACACAGAGTCCTGGTCAACAGTAGTGTTCTATATAGGGTCCAGGTCTACAGTAGTGTTCTATATAGGGTCCTGGTCAACAGTAGTGTTCTATATAGGGTCCTGGTCTACAGTAGTGCACCACACAGAGTCCTGGTCAACAGTAGTGTTCTATATAGGGTCCTGGTCTACAGTAGTGTTCTATATAGGGTCCTGGTCTACAGTAGTGTTCTATATAGGGTCCTGGTCTACAGTAGTGTTCTATATAGGGTCCTGGTCTACAGTAGTGTTCTATATAGGGTCCTGGTCTACAGTAGTGTTCTATATAGGGTCCTGGTCTACAGTAGTGTTCTATATAGGGTCCTGGTCTACAGTAGTGTTCTATATAGGGTCCTGGTCTACAGTAGTGTTCTATATAGGGTCCTGGTCTACAGTAGTGTTCTATATAGGGTCCTGGTCTACAGTAGTGTTCTATATAGGGTCCTGGTCTACAGTAGTGTTCTATATAGGGTCCTGGTCTACAGTAGTGTTCTATATAGGGTCCTGGTCTACAGTAGTGTTCTATATAGGGTCCTGGTCTACAGTAGTGTTCTATATAGGGTCCTGGTCTACAGTAGTGTTCTATATAGGGTCCTGGTCTACAGTAGTGTTCTATATAGGGTCCTGGTCTACAGTAGTGTTCTATATAGGGTCCTGGTCTACAGTAGTGTTCTATATAGGGTCCTGGTCTACAGTAGTGTTCTATATAGGGTCCTGGTCTACAGTAGTGTTCTATATAGGGTCCTGGTCTACAGTAGTGTTCTATATAGGGTCCTGGTCTACAGTAGTGTTCTATATAGGGTCCTGGTCTACAGTAGTGTTCTATATAGGGTCCTGGTCTACAGTAGTGTTCTATATAGGGTCCTGGTCTACAGTAGTGTTCTATATAGGGTCCTGGTCAACAGTAGTGTTCTATATAGGGTCCTGGTCTACAGTAGTGTTCTATATAGGGTCCTGGTCTACAGTAGTGCACCACACAGGGTCCTGGTCACGAATTGGCAACTCAATCATAAGCATCTCATCCAGGCAGGCCACTTGACTTCATTATATCAAAACAAAGTGAACAGGCTGTGTTGTTGGAGACAGACAGGAGGGTGTGTATTCCTAACAGTTCAACTGTTCTACCTTTGTTAGCGAACTAATACATAGAATAATAAAATGTATTTTTTTTTAAAGATACAGCGCCTTCAGAAGATAATAATGCTGTAATTGAAAATTGCACATCCAATGCAGACCACTGGCCCTTTAAGAATTTGCACCATGTGATTCTCACCAAATGTCTTCTTCTCGCACTATTCAAAGGCCACAATGGAAATAAACAGCTTTGAAGCTCATGTATGGTGGTCTGGGAATCAAACCCACTATCTTGGTGTTGCAAGTGCCAGTGCTCTACCAAGTGAGCTACAGAGCACCACAATTGGCAGCTAAACCAGTTAGACCGACAATAGAGCCTTGCTGGCTCTATTGAGAGAGGGGTAGAGGACCGGCGGTTTCAGCCCTGTGCTGGAGAAGAGGTGCAAGGGGTGGTGCCTCCCATTTCTTTCTGCAGCAGAGCAATGCCCACCTGTATGCTAAATAAGCAGTAAGGAGAGCTGAGTGAAAGAGGGGGGGGGGTACAGAGGATAGAGTCTGCTAATCTACCGTATGAAGGCGCTGGACTCAGCCCTTCTGCAAGGACCCTTTGTTTGCAGAGAGGAGAACGGAGGGGGCAGGAGTGCGTCTAGTTCAATGGGGAGAAAAGGGGGTGATTGAGTTTGTTCTCGTAACGACTGTAGGGGGCCTGGGGGGTACGAGGTGCCCCCATTCAATAGTTCTGGCGCAGAGCCCCCCTCCCCTTCACCATTCAAACCATAAGACAGGTCATGAGTGTGCCAAAAAAAAAAAAAAAAAAAACACTTCAACCCCCTCATCCCCCTAAAGAAGCTGCAGCGAGCCATTAAACAGCTGTACGGGAGCTGAATGAAAGGCCTCATGGACAAAATACTTGCAGCCAAGTGTTCACAGAAATTGGCAGATGTCTGAATATTCACAGAGAGCCTACCCACAGAGAGCCTACCCACAGAGAGCCTACCCACAGACACCCAAAAGAGAGCCTACCCACAGACACCCAAAAGAGAGCCTACCCACAGACACCCAAAAGAGAGCCTACCCACAGACACCCAGAAGAGAGACATAGTTTCATTGTCAGCTTGAGCCTAACTATGTAGATAATGGCGTATGGTTCAGCCAAACGTCAGCATTCAGCCAAATAAAATTTATTTGTCACATACACATGGTTAGCAGATGTTTAATGCAAATGTAGTGAAATGCTAGTGAGAAATACAGAAAACAAAAATACTGCAGTTTTCTAAGAACGCGAAGCGAGGCGACCATCTCTGACGGCGCCATCTTGAATAGCTTTGTGAGGATGCAGAAATTATTTAAATGTAGCTAGCTAATGTCACCTAGCTAGGTAGCCTATATTATAATATGACACTGATAACATTACAGGATATTTTATATTAGTATTGGAGGGGGTAGTTTGTTCATTATTGATATGCTAATGTTACTTGACCATGAAGGATGTTGTTCGTTAGCTAGCTAGCAGGAGTTCACTGTGTAGTCAGCTAATTTAACCCGATGAGAAAATAACCCCTTTTATATTGTCTGCATGTGCTTGTGGATTGTTGTAACTTGGGTTTGGTTGTATTATTTAATATGGTAATATGTTTCAGAATAAAAGTTGCTCTGATTGTTTACGTAGGTGAATGCTTACTGGCTACGGTGAGATTTATGGTAAATGGGGTGTTGCCTACCACGGCGAATGGTAAGGAAAGGATGCAACGCGGAAACGCTTGACACTCCTCGAGCTGGCGAAGCGGGAATAGGCCTATTACATAACAGCACCGGTCTGCTTCAGTAATACAGGGCAACAGGAATGGCATTGCATCTCTATGGGGGAAATGAATCATTAGTTGAAATGAGTGTAGATTGAGCATCTCCAGATCAGCCCATCACTCAACTCCTGTGATCAAATTTACTTACTGCCCCCCCCCCCCACAAAAAAAAAGAGAAACAGAAGGAATGTTCACCTATGATCATCTTATCTGCTAATTTACTCAATGAAAAATGGACACATCGAGCTGGGGAGATTTACCAACGGCACAATGACAGTGGGCCTAATCCCAGATCACAATAGATGAGACGGACTACCTAGCCATGCTCAGTTGGAATAAGACGGGGATTGGAGGAGAGTGGGGGAAATGGAGGAGAGAGGTAGGGAGAAAGGAAATGCCAATGCTACCACAGAGAGTGATGGTTAAAGACATGAGGACTATCATTTACCTCTCCTCAACATCCACAGGGTCTAAGGGGGAATCCATACCAAGACCTGGAGGAAGATTTAGAAACAAGTCCCAGTTAGCTGTTAGTTCATTGTTTCTATTTTAAAAACTGTTATAACTACGCGATGTACATTCTGAACACATTTACACAGGCCTAAACTTAAGGGTGGCACAGGAGAAAATATTCAATCCTGTAGTTTGCTCTTTTTTTCCCTGTAAGTAAATTAAATATTTAAATCCTATAAATGTCCTGTACTGGCACCATTTCCCACCCCCCAGGCTTTCAATGTGGTCAAACTGCAAAAGGAAGAGAAGAACTAGAAAGAACAGAGGACATGACAAAATATAAGGCCTATATGGTATGAACAAAACAAAAAAACAAATAAATAGTTCATAGTTTAAGTAGGAAGCTATTGTCTCCATCTTATTTACACTTTTTTTGGGGGGGTGAAACATTTGCAGCTATCGTATTATGTTGTTTTACCAGCATCAGACGAGCAGTCGGAGGCGAAAGAGGGCATCTTCAGGAGGGGCACATGTCCTTTCCTCTTGGGAGTTTCACATTGTTGGCTGTAAAAAGCAAAAATGGGTCCACAATCAGACAACTTTGCTAATATTCAGCAAGTTATCCATTTTCATTGGCTTGAAATAAACACGTGGTTAGTTAACTAGAGTAGCTACATTTTGTGTCGTGTTATTCAGCAAACTAGCCTAACGTTAGCTAGCAAACCAACCAAGAGTATCATGCCGTTCACAACCAGTTAGCTAGTATGGGAAACATAGCCAACTAGGCAAAAACACACGTTTTATGAGAGCCTCTTACCTTCCAAGTCCAGCTAGATTGTTCATGTTTAAGGCCAGATTAGTGACGGGCGACAGTACATTTGTTGAAGCAAGAGAGAAGAGATGATTCTTGATGCAAGTCGAAGCCATGTCGGGCAGCGACAGTGAGGAAAGGCCGTGGATTCTGTCGGGCCTGTTGTTAGAGCTGAAATCGCTGATAACGTTTTTAAAATCCATTTTTAACAAAGCTAGCTAAAATATCTATATATATATATAATTATTTTTTTAATATATCAGTTCGGAGGTCCAAAAATCATTAAACGTAGACAAATCGGAAAGATTTGTAACAACTAATGTTACTGTTAAGTTAGCTAGCATCCAAATGAAGAATTTGCAGAATTAGTTTGTAATGAAAACAAAACAACCACGACAAGCTGTTTGCAGACTCTGTCTTGCTAAAAAAAAAAAAATAACAAACAAAAATCGATTAATAAATATATATATATTGTCTGGAAGTATATATTTGATATACTGTCAGAGAGCTGCATTAAGATGTACTCTCCCTGACAGTCCGACTCAACTTCTGAGAAAGAAATGCAGCTGTCTGTATTTAGGTTCAAAATAAAAATTAAAAAAAACTCAAGAGCGGCAATAACTTCAGCCAATCAGCTGGGTCGTTACATCCTGCACGTCCAATCAGAGGCGGGTTCCTACTTCTCCCTTTTTTTGTCTTTCAAGGGAAAAGGGGGCGGGATGTCATTTCCCGTAACGTACATGTCTACGAACCAATCAAAGTGCATCATAGGCGGTATAAATCATGACGGGTAGCCAATAAGATGCGTATTCTTTCTTTCGAGGGGGGATGCAGAATTTTTATAGATTTTTTTTCCCGCGGAAGATTTGAAGCGCCAGCTGAAGAATAACCACATGACCAACACAACCAATCACACAGCAAGGCCATTCATAAAGCCACAGCTGTCTTTCCAACTACTAAGAGCATAAATAATAATAGCCTTTTTTTTTTTTCTTCCCTTCTCTCCACAATAAATGATAGATTAAGAAATTACAGTTGATTGAATAACAATGTTATTTACTGTATGAGGGCTATGTAACATGTTCTCTTCTCATTTACTTTACAGTTTCACCCACAATAAACAAAGGAAGTACGGAGGACCTTTCGATTAAGAAAGGATGTATGTGGTGCTCACATTAATTCCGTGTTGCCAAAGCCCATGTCAACATCATAAACCCACCTGATGTTTACCCTTTACTCTGAATATAAGCCAAGTACGCTAAATGGCTGTCCTGCTACATGAAGAACTGTCTAAAGTTCCCTTGCCTCATTAAAAAAAAAAAAAGGTGTAATTGAGCACAGACTGGTCCTCCCCCGGTTGCACAAAGCACAGTGAATTCAGCCTATACACTTCCACTCAAACTTGCTAACAGTGTCTAGTACAGTCTGTTATTGTCATTTTTAACAAATAAGATATGGTTCATTTTGATTGGTTAAATATGGTTTGTTATTATAGCCTACAAGCTCGACAACAACAATGGTTAGCCTGCACCCTGGATTAACATGTATAAAAAGTGGAAGTTGTACCACCACATAGAATGGACTCGCCCTCATGGTCAACTACAGACGGCAAAAACAGTATAAACTCTTCACTGAGTGAGAGGCTCTTTAATACATATATCTACTAACTGGGGGTAACAGTCACATTGCATCTCTGTTGTCTATGTAGCTTACGTCATGGCAACATAGCCCTGCAGCTACCCCCATTCCGTTCCTTACAAAATGGCCGACAGACAAAAGTTGAGCCTATCACCACAATGGGTTTAAAAACGCTTGACTGTAATGTGGGATCTTAAATGTGTGTCCCATGACTTCACCATGTGTTGTCACTTGCATATTGCCTCCTGATTGACCATATACTTAATGAGGGCCTGTGGGATTGTAGGGGTTCATGAGGAAAGCATCGCTCTCTATTGTGGCTTGTAACGTGAAGCAACGTCAAGTTAACAATACATCTGCCTTGACAAAGATACACCGTTAGTAGTTATTTTACTCACGTACAGACACATTTGATTAAACTACACACCACAGATGGAGATAGTAATGCGAATATTTGACTTCACTGTGTAACAGCAGGCCTAGTTAAGGGGCCAAATTGTCGTAGCATTAGCATTAGGTTCTCAAAAATCATATATTGGTTCTCAAATAATTTTCAATAAAATATTTTAAATGTAGGTTTGGGGAAAAAGTAGCATTTAGCAAATTCTAAATATAATATATGTAGGTTCTAAAGTACAGCATTAGGTTCTCAAAGGTGCATTTAGCACCTCATTTAGCAAGGTTCTCAAAGTAGCATTTAGCATTAGGTTCTCAAATGCATTTAGCATAGGCTGAGCATTTTTAGGTTCTGTAGCATTTAGCATTAGGTTCTCAAAGGTGCATTTAGCATTAGGTTCTCAAAGTAGCATTTAGCATTAGGTTCTCAAAGTAGCATTTAGCATTAGGTTCTCAAAGTAGCATTTAGCATTAGGTTCTCAAAGTAGCATTTAGCATTAGGTTCTCAAAGGTGCATTTAGCATTAGGTTCTCAAAGTAGCATTTAGCATTAGGTTCTCAAAGTAGCATTTAGCATTAGGTTCTCAAAGTAGCATTTAGCATTAGGTTCTCAAAGTAGCATTTAGCATTAGGTTCTCAAAGGTGCATTTAGCATTAGGTTCTCAAAGTAGCATTTAGCATTAGGTTCTCAAAGTAGCATTTAGCATTAGGTTCTCAAAGTAGCATTTAGCATTAGGTTCTCAAAGTAGCATTTAGCATTAGGTTCTCAAAGTAGCATTTAGCATTAGGTTCTCAAAGTAGCATTTAGCATTAGGTTCTCAAAGTAGCATTTAGCATTAGGTTCTCAAAGTAGCATTTAGCATTAGGTTCTCAAAGTAGCATTTAGCATTAGGTTCTCAAAGTAGCATTTAGCATTAGGTTCTCAAAGGTGCATTTAGCATTGAGTTGTAGTTGAAAATCCATTCTGCAGCTATTGAGGTCTCGCCAACCTGACAGGTATGAAACAGCAACAAATGAAGGAGTTGTTTATTCGAAAAGACATTTGAACATAGAACATACAGTATCTTTAAATATATATATTAGGTTTTAAAGCATTAGGTTCTAGTAAGATTTTCATTAGGTTCTCAAAGTTAGCAGGTTCCAATGCCTGTTTGCCTGAGGCTGACCCCACGTTGGGCTGGTGGCCGAGAGGTTGCTGGTTCAGGTCCCCGAGTCGACTGGGTGTGGGATTTGTCGATGTGATCCTGTGGATTGCTCTGGATTGGAGCGTCTGCTAGATGATTGAAATTTAATGTACATGTTGAGCGGCTTCAACTGCAGGTATGAAAATGAAGTAATATTTTTTGAAATATATATTATATACACTACCCTTCAAAAGTTTAGGGTTCAAACAGAAAGCTCCTTGCATTTTTTGAAAGTAAGCATTTAGCATTAGGTTCTTTTTGTGTGCAGTTTGAAAACATTAGGTTCCTCCCAAGTCCTCAGCTGGCAGCTTCATTAAATAGTACCCGCAAAACACCAGTCTCAACGTCAACAGTGATTTAGGCGACTCGGGATGCTGGCCTTCTCGGCAGAGTTCCTCCGTCCAGCGTTCTGTGTTCTTTTGCCCATCTTAATCTTTTATTTTTTATTGGCCAGTTCTCAGATGTGGCAGGTTCTTTTCATTTGCAACTCTGCCTAGAAGGTTCCAGCAGTCGCATTTCACTGTTCTCAACGTTGAGATTGCTGTTTTGAAAGTACTATTTAAGGCATTAGGTTCTCAAAGTTGAGGACTTGTAGGTGTCTGGTTCTCAAACTAGACACTCTAATGTAGCATTGTTCTCTTGCTCAGTTGTGCATTAGGTTCTCCATTTACTCCTCCTTCATTAGGTTCTGGTTAGGGCCAGTTTGCGCTGTTCTGTGAAGGGAGTAGTACATTTAGCATATCTTCAGTTTCATTTGGCAAGGTTCTCACAGGTGCAATAGCCTTCATTTCTCAGAACAGTAGAATAGACTGACGAGTTTCAGAAAAAAGTTATTTGTTTCTGACCATTTGAGCCTGTAGGTTCGAACTCACAAATGCTGATGCTCCAGATACTGAACTAGTCTAAAGAAGGCTAGTTTTAGGTTCTTGCTTCTTTAATCAGAACAAGAGTTGTCAGCTGTGCTAACATCATTGCAAAAGAGTTTTCTAATGATTAGCCTTTTAAAATTATAAACTTGTATTAGCTAACACAACGTGCCATTGGAACACAGGAGTGATGGTTGCTGATAATGGGCCTCTGTACGTCTATGTAGATATTCCATTAAAAAGCAGCCGTTTCCAGCTACAATAGTAATTTACAACCTTAACAATGTCTACACTGATCAATTTGATGTTATTTTAATGGACTTTTTTTGTTGCTTTTCTTTCTTTCTAAGTGACCCCAAACCTTTGAAGGGTGGTGTATTTTTTTTTAAACATTAAAATATATTTTTTCCCAGAGCTGTCAATTACAATTAGAAACATTCCAGAGCCCCACCGCCAGCCCCGCCTCCAGCCCCACCTCCAACCCCGCCTCCAACTGACAGCACAATCGTTACAATTTATAATTTATAATTCTTCAGAAGGATAAGAGCAGCTGTCACCACTGAAATGTTTTCTCATGGATAATGGCCATTTATTTGATTATACATACATACATACATACAATTCATTTAAAAAACTGTTTTGAACTTGGTGGGTGGACAGAGGAAAAATATGAGTTTTCATCGAGCTTGTTCTGACACAGCTATTTACCTAGCTATCTAGCTAGATCCTTCTTTCACTGCATGAAAGGCAGAGTTTCTGGGTGAAATCGGATCTGCATTTAGCAGTAGGTTTCAAAGGTGCATTTGAATTTTGAGGTCAAAGTAGCATTTAGCATTAGGTTCCCATATGCGTGTGTGCATTTCATTGTAGATTCTCACGCGCATCCCAAACATTTGCTTGAACGTGAATTTCTGTGATAGTAAATTCCCAATTATGAATTAATACGTTTCTGGATGCCGTTTCTGGGCTGTTCAGGTCCCCACAGGTGCGTGCCTCTCTATCAATTAAATGTAATTATAAAGCCCTTCTTACATCAGCCAGTGTCACAAAGTGCTGTCAAAAACCCAGCCTAAAACCCCAAACAGCAAGCAATGCAGGTTAATCTTTTAAGCACGGTGGCTAGGAAAAACTCCCGAGAAAGGCCGGATTGCTAGGAAGAACCCTAGAGAGGAACAAGGCTATGTGGGGTGGCCAGTCCTCTTCTGGCTGTGCCGGGTGGAGATTATAACAGAACATGGCCAAGAAAAGGCCAGAACCTGGGAAGAAACCTAGAGAGGAACCAGGCTATGAGGGGTGGAGATTATAAACCTAGAGTTGTCAGGAACCAGGCTATGAGGGTGGCCAGTCCTCTTCTGGCTGTGCCGGGTGGATATTATAAACCTAGAGAAGAACCAGGCTACATGATTTGGATCAATTTTATATAAACCTCAAAAAACAAGGAACCAGTCAAACCTTTGAAGGGTGGGTATTTTTTTTTAAACATTAAAATATAGTCCTCTTCTGGCTGTGCCGGGTGGAGATTATAAACCTTGAGAGGAACCAGGCTATGAGGGTGGCCAGTCCTCTTCTGGCTGTGCCGGGGGAGATTATAAACCTAGAGAGGAACCAGGCTATGAGGGTTGGCCAGTCCTCTTCTGGCTGTGCCGGGTGGAGATTATAAACCTAGAGAGGAACCAGGCTATGAGGGTGGCCAGTCCTCTTCTGGCTGTGCCGGGTGGAGATTATAAGAGAACAAGGCCAAGATGTTCAAATGTTCATAAATGACCAGCAGGGTCAGATAATAATAATCACAGTAGTTGTCGAGGCTGCAGGAAGTCAGCACCTCAGGAGTGCAGTTGGCTTTTCATAGTCGATCAGTCAGAGTATCTCTACCGCACCTGCTGTCTCTAGAGAGTTGACAACAGCAGGTCTGGGACAGGTAGCACATCCTCAGGGTTTCATAGCCGCAAGCAGAACAGTTGAAACTGGAGCAGCAGCACGACCAGTTGGACTGGGAACAGCAAGGAGTCATCAGGCCAGGTAGTCCTGAGGCATGGTCCTAGGGCTCAGGTCCTCTGAGAGAAAGAGAGAAAGAGAGAGAAAAGAGAGAAAAAGAGAGAGCATATTTAAATTCACACAGGACACCGGATAAGACTCCAGATATAACAGGACACCGAATAGGACAGGAGAAGTACTCCAGATATAACAAACTGACCCTAGCCCCCCCGACACATAAACTACTGCAGCATAGATACTGGAGGCTGAGACAGTGTCTCCCGACCATCCTACCTCGTGTTGGAAGAGAAGCCCAGTGAAAAGAAGCTAACTCTCTGTGTCTCCATTTTATCCTATTTTCAGGTTTGTAATGCTCGCAAGCATGGTTTCGTTTTCAAAATATCTGTTTATCTAACTGTGATGAGTGTTCTGGTCATTTTGTTGTATAATTTAAGTGTTTTGACCCAGTGGTGTCACGAATATTACCGAAGGTGGCTCCCCTTCTTGTTCGGGTGGCGGTCGTCGTTGGTTTTGTCTAATTGGTTTCACCTGTTCCTTGTTTGGTTGTTAGGGTGGGGTTATTTAAGTTCGTTTAGCCCGCTTCTGTTTGTGCGGGCTTGTTCTTCTGTATTTGTGAGAATGGTTAGGGGTTTGTTGGCTGTTCTCGCTGTCCTGGTATTTCACAATAGGGTACTATTTTGTTCCTGTGATTTTTTTGGGTCATTAAAGCGTGTTTTTTCCCCGCATCCTTTGCTCTCTGCGCCTGACTCCACACCCATTCACTCATTGAGCGTTACAAGTGGTTTGACAGTGGTTTGAGTGTTTTGACCCGGTGTTTTGACCCAGTGTTTTGACCCAGTGTTTTGACCCGGTGTTTTGACAGAGTGGTTTGACAGAGTGGTTTGACAGAGTGGTTTGACCCAGTGTTTTGATCGAGTGTTTTGACCCGGTGTTTTGACCCAGTGTTTTGACCCAGTGTTTTGATCGAGTGGTTTGAACTGGTGTTTTGACCCGGTGTTTTGACCCGGTGTTTTGACCCGGTGTTTTGACCCAGTGTTTTGACCCGGTGGTTTGACCCGGTGGTTTGACCCGGTGTTTTGATCGAGTGGTTTAACCCGGTGTTTTGACCCGGTGTTTTGACCCAGTGTTTTGATCGAGTGGTTTGACCCGGTGGTTTGACCCGGTGTTTTGTGGTGGTTTGACCCGGTGGTTTGACCCGGTGGTTTGACCCGGTGTTTTGATCGAGTGGTTTGACCCGGTGTTTTGACCCGGTGTTTTGACCCAGTGTTTTGATCGAGTGGTTTGACCCGGTGGTTTGACCCGGTGTTTTGACCGAGTGGTTTGACCCGGTGTTTGACCCGGTGTTTTGACCCAGTGTTTTGACCCAGTGTTTTGACCCAGTGTTTTGACTGGCATTTCAGATAATTTTGATTTCAGTTCTAAATGTTGGTTTGCCTTCAAAAAGTATTCATCCCCTTTGACTTTTTCAACATTTTTTTAAAGTTACATATTGAATTTAAAATGGATTTAATTGCAATTTTTTTTGTCACTGGCCTAAATACAATATCATAATGTTTTTTGAAATTTATACCATTGAATTAAAAATAAAAATCTGAAATGTCTTGAGCCAATAAGTATTCAACCCCTTTGTTATGGCAAGCCTAAATAAGTTCAGGACTACAAATGTGCTTAAGTGACATTAGTTGCACAAACTCACTCTGTGTGCAATAAGTAACAGTGTTAAATATGATTTTTGAATGACTGCCTCATCTCTGTACCCAACACATACAATTATCTGTAAGGTCCCTCCTTTCTGTACCGAACACATACAATTATCTGTAAGGTCCCTCATCTCTGTACCCCGACACATACAATTATCTGTAAGGTCCCTCATCTCTGTACCCCCGACACATACAATTATCTGTAAGGTCCCTCATCTCTGTACCCCAACACATACAATTATCTGTAAGGTCCCTCATCTCTGTACCCGACACATACAATTATCTATAAGGTCCCTCATCTCTGTACCCAACACATACAATTATCTGTAAGGTCCCTCATCTCTGTACCCCCACACATACAATTATCTGTAAGGTCCCTCATCTCTGTACCCCCACACATACAATTATCTGTAAGGTCCCTCATCTCTGTACCCCCACACATACAATTATCTATAAGGTCCCTCATCTCTGTACCCCGACACATACAATTATCTGTAAGGTCCCTCATCTCTGTACCCCACACATACAATTATCTGTAAGGTCCCTCATCTCTGTACCCAACACATACAATTATCTATAAGGTCCCTCATCTCTGTACCCCCACACATACAATTATCTGTAAGGTCCCTCATCTCTGTACCCAACACATACAATTATCTGTAAGGTCCCTCATCTCTGTACCCAACACATACAATTATCTATAAGGTCCCTCATCTCTGTACCCCCACACATACAATTATCTATAAGGTCCCTCATCTCTGTACCCCGAACACATACAATTATCTACAGGTCCAGGGATCTCCAAAGCCCCCACACATACAATTATCTATAGAGGTCCCTGATCATCTGACGTTATTACATACAATTATGATGTATCAGGTACACCCTCAGTCGAGCAGCGAATTTCAAACTCAGTTCAACCACAGAGACCAGGGAGGTTTTCCAAAGCCTGCAAGTTGAAGGACATCTATTGGTAGATGGGTGAATATCCCTTTGAGCATGGTGACGTTATTAATTACACTCTGGATGATGTATCAATACACCCAGTCACTACAAAGATACAGGCGTCCTTCCTAAACTGCGGAGAGGCAAAGAAACTTTTGTCCTGAATCAGGGATTTCACCATGAGGCCAATGGTAACTTTAAAACAGTTGCAGAGTTGAATGGCTGTGATTGGAGAAAAGTGAGGATGGGATCAACAACATTGTAATTACTCCACAATACTAACCTAAATGACAGAGTGGAAAGAAGGAAGCCTGTACAGAATAAAAATATTCAAAACATGCATCCTGTTTGCAACAAGGCACTAAAGTAATACTGCAAAAAAGTGGCAAAGCAATTTACTTTTTGTCCTGAATACAAAGCGTTATGTTTGTGGCAATCAATACCTTTACAGGACATTACCTGGTACATCTCTCCATATTTTCAAGCATAAGTGGTGGCTGCATCATGTTATGGGTATGCGTTGTAATTGGTTGAGGACTTGGGAGTTTTCAGGATAAAACCTTTCAGAAACAGAATAACCTGGTTCAGTCTGTTTTCCACCAGACAGGAGAAAATCACCTTTCAGCAGGACAAAACCTGGTTCAGTCTGTTTTCCACCAGACACTGGGAGACTAAGTCACCTTTCAGCAGGACAATAACCTGGTTCAGTCTGTTTTCCACCAGACACTGGGAGATGAATTCACCTTTCAGCAGGACAATAACCTGGTTCAGTCTGCTTTCCACCAGACACTGGGAGACGAATTCACCTTTCAGCAGGACAATAACCTGGTTCAGTCTGCTTTCCACCAGACACTGGGAGATGAATTCACCTTTCAGCAGGACAATAACCTGGTTCAGTCTGTTTTCCACCAGACACTGTGAGACTAAGTCACCTTTCAGCAGGACAATAACCTGGTTCAGTCTGTTTTCCACCAGACACTGTGAGACTAAGTCACCTTTCAGCAGGACAATAACCTGGTTCAGTCTGCTTTCCACCAGACACTGGGAGACTAAGTCACCTTTCAGCAGGACAATAACCTGGTTCAGTCTGCTTTCCACCAGACACTGGGAGATGAATTCACCTTTCAGCAGGACAATAACCTGGTTCAGTCTGTTTTCCACCAGACACTGGGAGATGAATTCACCTTTCAGCAGGACAATAACCTGGTTCAGTCTGTTTTCCACCAGACACTGGGAGATGAATTCACCTTTCAGCAGGACAATAACCTGGTTCAGTCTGCTTTCCACCAGACACTGGGAGACGAATTCACCTTTCAGCAGGACAATAACCTGGTTCAGTCTGCTTTCCACCAGACACTGGGAGATGAATTCACCTTTCAGCAGGACAATAACCTGGTTCAGTCTGTTTTCCACCAGACACTGGGAGACTAAGTCACCTTTCAGCAGGACAATAACCTACAACACAAGGCCACATCAATCTCCACTGGAGTTGCTTACCAAGAAGACAGTGAATGTTCCTGAGTGGCAGAGTTACAGTTTTGACTTAAATCTGCTTGAAAATCAATGGCAAGACCTGAAAATGGTTGTTAATGATCAACAACCGACTTGACAGGGCTTGAATAATTTTTTAAAGAATAATGTGCAAATATTGTACAATCCAGGTGAGTAAAAGCTTGAAGAATTTTGAAAATAATAATGTTGAAAGACTCTGACAAAGGTGCTTCTAAAAAGCATTGACTGAATACTGTGTGAATACTTAGGTAAATGAGATACATGTTTTCACTATGTCATTATGGGGTATTATGTATAGATGGGTGAGAATATATTTTTTTAAATCCATCTTGAATTCACACACAAATCTAGAACTCAGGCTAATCTAGAACTAGTCGTGTCACTATTCTGAAGAACTGAACAACACTAAATCTAAGAACTTTTTATGATATTTGTAACATTTAACATTTAATCTAGAACTCACTGATCTGAAGAACTACGTGTCACTAATCTAGAACTCACTAATCTAGAACTACGTGTCACTAATCTAGAACTCACTAATCTAGAACTACGTGTCACTATTCTAGAACTCACTAATCTAGAACTACGTGTCACTATTCTAGAACTCTAGATAATCTAGAACTATCGAACTCACTAATCTAGAACTACGTTGTCACTAATCTAGAACTCACTAATCTAGAACTACGTGTCACTAATCTAGAACTCACTAATCTAGAACTACGTGTCACTATTCTAGAACTCGCTAATCTAGAACTACGTGTCACTAATCTAGAACTCACTAATCTAGAACTACGTGTCACTATTCTAGAACTCGCTAATCTAGAACTACGTGTCACTATTCTAGAACTCACTAATCTAGAACTACGTAATTACTAATCTAGAACTCACTAATCTAGAACTACGTGTCACTATCACTAATCTAGAACTCACTAATCTAGAACTACGTGTCACTAATCTAGAACTCACTAATCTAGAACTACGTGTCACTAATCTAGAACTCACTAATCTAGAACTACGTGTCACTAATCTAGAACTCACTAATCTAGAACTACGTATCACTAATCTAGAACTCAATAATCTAGAAACTACGTATCACTAATCTAGAACTCACTAATCTAGAAACTATCTAGTGTCACTAATCTAGAACTCATCATCTAGAACTATCTGTCACTAATCTAGAACTCAATAATCTAGAACTACCTGTCACTAATCTAGAACTCGAACTGAATTAGAACTACCTGTCACTAATCTATAACTCAATAATCTTGAACTACCTGCCAGTAATCTAGAACTCGATAATCTAGAACTACCTGTCACTAATCTTTAACCAGATAATCTAGAACTGCCTGTCACTAATCTAGAACTCTGGGCTATACTAACTCATGTAATAATGACAGACGCACTTTCTCCATTACAATACTTACATTTACATTTACATTTAAGTCATTTAGCAGACGCTCTTATCCAGTACTTGATAAAACGATTCACACATCAGTAATTAGATACATAAACCCAACTGGTCACAGTAAAAGGAGACAACGTACAAACACAACTGTTTTACAGATATGAACTGGGCAGGGAGATTCTATGTAAGTCTAGGCCTAAAGATAACATTGTGCTTTTACTGCCCTTTATGTTTATGGCGTAGACGAAGAGGGAGAAATGTTAAATCTTGTCAACTGAACCTAATTTGATCAGCTATGTTGTTTGCTATTGCCAGACAATAAACGGAGCACTCACCTGAACCCCATGATCCCTGTGAATCCTGCAGTAGCGTCAGTCTAGATGAGGGGTAACATCTGTCCCTGTGAATCCTACAGTAGTGTACTGGTTATATATAGATGTGTTATATTTGTTCTATATAGATGTGTTCTATTGGATCTATATAGATGTGTTCTATTGGTTCTATATAGATGTGTTCTCCATTACTTCTATATAGATGTGTTCTATTGGTTCTATATAGATGTGTTCTTATTGGTTCTATATAGATGTGTTCTATTGGATCTATATAGATGTGTTCTACTGCCCTTTATGTTTTCTATATAGAAATGTTAAATCTTGTCTGAACCTAATTTTGGTTCTATATGCCAGATGTGTTCATGATCCCTGGTTCTATATAGATGTGTTCTATTGGTTCTATATAGATGTGTTCTATTGGATCTATATAGATGTGTTCTATTGGTTCTATATAGATGTGTTCTATTGGTTCTATATAGATGTGTTCTATTGGTTCTATATAGATGTGTTCTATTGGTTCTATATAGATGTGTTCTATTGGATCTATATAGATGTGTTCTATTGGTTCTATATAGATGTATTCTATTGGTTAGATAAGCCAGTTGTCTCCATCTGTGGTGAAGTCAAAGTTAGGGCAGTGGTTTCTATCTGTAGAGAAGTCGAAGTTAGGGCAGTGGTTTCTATCTGTGGTGAAGTCAAAGTTAGGGCAGTGGTTTCTATCTGTGGAGAAGTCAAAGTTAGGGCAGTGGTTTCTATCTGTGGAGAAGTCAAAGTTAGGGCAGTGGTTTCTATCTGTGGAGAAGTCAAAGTTAGGGCAGTGGTTTCTATCTGTAGAGAAGTCAAAGTTAGGGCAGTGGTTTCTATCTGTAGAGAAGTCAAAGTTAGGGCAGTGTTTCTATCTGTGGAGAAGTCAAAGTTAGGGCAGTGGTTTCTAAAAACCAGTCAAACAGGGCAGTGGTTTCAATCTAGATAAGGTTAGCAGAGATAGGCAGCTAGCTATCTAGATGGTTAGTCGAGATAGGCAGCTGGCTATCTGTGGTTAGTCAAAGAGGGCAGTGGTTTCTATCTGTGGAGAAGTCGAGATAGGGCAGTGGTTTCTATCTGTGGAGATTAGCAGTGGTTTCTATCTGTGGAGAAGTCAAAGTTAGGGCAGTGGTTTCTATCTGTCAGGGGTCAAAGTTAGGGCAGTGGTTTCTATCAGATGGAGATGTCAAAGTTAAGAGCAGTGGTTTCATCTGTAATCAAAGTTAGGGCACTGGTTTCTATCTGTGGAGAAGTCAAAGTTAGGGCAGTGGTTTCCACTTTCAAAGAAGCAGTGACTGAATCTGTGGTGACAAGATGGCACCTATCTGTGGAGAGTCAAAGTTAGGGCTGAGATAGGGCAGTTTCTGTCCCTGTCCCTAACTCTGTCCCTGGTTTCCCTGTTAGTCCCTAACTAGGCTGTCCCTGTCCCTAACTAGATAAGGTTAGCGAGATAGGCTGTCTAGCTGCTCCCTAAGGTTGTCAAGATGGCAGTCTGTCCCTAGTCCCTAACTCTGTCCCTGTCCCCTAGATGGCAGCTAATAACTGTCCCTGTCCCTAGTCTGTCCTGTGTCCCTGAGTCTGTCCCTGTCCCTAACTCTGTCAACCTAGTCTCCCTGACTCTGTCCCTGTCCCTGGAGTCTGTCCTGTCCCTAACTCTGTCGAGACTGTCCTCAACACAGATAAGATGTCCCGAAGAGAGCTATACATGTAATCTCTGCTAACTCTGTCCCTGTCCGTGTCCCTCTGTTTCTAATGGGGAACTCTGTCCCTGTGCCACTTTCTGAAGAGTGACTGAACAATGACAAGATGGCACCTCTGTCCCTGTCCCTGAGTCTCTGTCCCTAACTCTGTCCCCCTAACTCCCTGTCCCTGTCCCTAACTCTGTCCCTCTGTCCCTAACCTGTCCCTGTCCCTGTCCCTGTCCCTAACTCTGTCCCTGTCCCTAACTCTGTCCCTGTCCCTGTCCCTAACTCTGTCCCTGTCCCTAACTCTGTCCCCCTGACTCTGTCCCTGTCCCTAACCCTGATGGCTGCAGACACAGACCCAGACCCAGACCCAGCTCTTCAACCCCTGTACAGACCCAGACCCAGCTCTTCAACCCCTGTACAGACCCAGACCCAGCTCTTCAACCCCTGTACAGACCCAGACCCAGCTCTTCAACCCCTGTACAGACCCAGACCCAGCTCTTCAACCCCTGTACAGACCCAGACCTAGCTCTTCAACCCCTGTACAGACCCAGAGCCAGACCCAGCTCTTCAACCCCTGTACAGACCCAGACCTAGCTCTTCAACCCCTGTACAGCCCCAGACCCAGACCCAGCTCTTCAACCCCTGTACAGACCCAGACACAGCTCTTCAACCCCTGTACAGACCCAGACCCAGCTCTTCAACCCCTGTACAGACCCAAACCCAGACCCAGACCCAGCTCTTCAACCCCTGTACAGACCCAGACCCAGACCCAGACCCAGACCCAGACCCAGTTCTTCAACCCCTGTACAGACCCAGACCCAGACCCAGAACCAGAACCAGAACCAGACCCAGACCCAGCTCTTCAACCCTGTACTGACCCAGACCCAGTCCCAGCTCTTCAACCCCAGTACATACATCGGCACCCACAGCCCCATGGCCCCACAGCCCCGCCAACCACCTCGGACTGAACCCTGGCCCGCTGCACATTTAGAAAGTAGTGTAAAATGTGAACGACTTCTCGATGAATGGAGATTTACATTCTCATTTACACTGGTCTTAATTGACGTGGGTCTTATCTAGAAGTGAATCCTTACTGCGTAGTGTTACCATTCACACCATTCACAGGCCAGTTTCAGGACCCTGTGTCGTACAGAGCACCCAGCCTGCCTCATGGTGAGAGGGGGGTCAGGACACCGCTGACAAACAACGAGGAAGCTTTTACATAGCTGTAAAACTGTCATTAATAGCCCAAGTGTTCATTTACTTCTGGCATTTATTAAAGACAGGCTTCTATTGCCTTAAATGCACACAGATTTTGCTCAATACAATGTGGATGAGATGACATCCTTTTTATTGTGACCAGTATAAACAGTAGAATAACAAATCCATTACAGATCAGATTTTCAAAGACTAGGCTGCCGAGCAGACAGCCCAGATCTTCAGCACCATTTTCTCACTCATTGCACCTCATTGCACTTTGTGGGTAAGGCTTTCTGGGTAAGTAACTAAGAGCTGTGAGGCTTTCTGGGTAAGTCCCTAAGAGCTGTGAGGCTTTCTGGGTCAGTCTCTAAGAGCTGTAAGGCTTTATGGGAAAGTCTCTAAGAGCCGTGAGGCTTTCTGGGTAAGTCTCTAAGAGCCGTGAGGCTTTCTGGGTCAGTCTCTAAGAGCTGTGAGTCTTTCTGGATAAGTCTCTAAGAGCTGTGAGGCTTTCTGGGTAAGTCTCTAAAAGCTGTGTGGAATTCTTGGTAAGTCTCATTGAGGTGTGAGGCTTTCTGGGTAATTTTGAATTCAGGCTGTAACAAATCAAAATCTGGAATAAGTCAAAGGTTATTTCTTAACGAAGGCACTGAAGGTATGTATACACATACACCTACTAGAAGAGCATTCACAGCCAATTCAAAATATTGATTAGGTATAGGGTAGTGTTGTTTAGGAATGTAGAATCAGATTGTTTGAAGAACGATATAGAATGATTGCTAAACTCTATCCATCAAATCCCTAACTTTTGCATCCTCACGTTTCTGTACAACACAAGTGGAACGTTTTAAGTTCCTCGGCGTCACACATCACAGACAAACTGAAATGGTCCACCCACACAGACGGTGTGGTGAAGAGATGTGGCGTGGCACCCAAAACCCTGACAAACTTTTAGAGATGCACAATTTGAGAGCATCCTGTCGGGCTGTATCACAGCCTGGTACGGCAACTGCACCGCCCTCAACCACAAGGCTCTCCAAAGGGTGGTGCGATCTGCACAACGCATCACCGGGGGCAAACTACCTGCCCTACAGCACACCTACAGCACCCGATGTCACAGGAATGCCAAAAAGATCATCAAGGACAACAACCACCCGAGCCACTGCCTGTTCACTCCGCTACCATCCAGAAGGCGAGGTCATTACAGGTGCATCAAAGCTGGGACCGAGAGACTGAAAAACAGCTTCTATCTCAAGGCCATCAGACTGTTAAACAGCAATCACTAACTCAGAGAGGCTGCTGCCTACATTGAGACCCAATCACTGGCCACTTTAGTAAATTGACCACTAGTCACTTTTAATAATGTCACTTTAATAATGTTTACATATCTTACATTACTCATATCACATGTATATACTGTATTTTATACCATCTACTGCACCTTGCCTATGCTGCTCGGACATCGCTAATCCATATACTCATATGTACATATTCTCATTTACCCCTTTAGATTTGTGTGTATTAGGTAGTTGTTGGGGAATTCATTGATTACTTGTTAGATATTACTCTTCTGTCGGAACTAGAAGCACAAACATTTCACTACACCCGCATTAAAACTTCTTCGGGATCGGTGTCCCTTCCACAGGACGGTTGAGCTAGCGTAGGCTAATGTCATTAGCATGAGGTTGAGCTAACGTAGGCTAATGCGATTAGCATGAGGTTGAGCTAACGTAGGCTAATGCGATTAGCATGAGGTTGAGCTAACGTAGGCTAATGCGATTAGCATGAGGTTGAGCTAGCGTAGGCTAGTGTGATTAGCATGAGGTTGAGCTAACGTAGGCTAATGCGATTAGCATGAGGTTGAGCTAGCGTAGGCTAATGTGATTAGCATGAGGTTGAGCTAGCGTAGGCTAATGCGATTAGCATGAGGTTGAGCTAACGTAGGCTAATGTGATTAGTATGAGGTTGAGCTAACGTAGGCTAATGTGATTAGCATGAGGTTGAGCTAACGTAGGCTAATGTGATTAGTATGAGGTTGAGCTAACGTAGGCTAATGTGATTAGTATGAGGTTGAGCTAACGTAGGCTAATGTGATTAGTATGAGGTTGAGCTAACGTAGGCTAATGTGATTAGCATGAGGTTGAGCTAGCGTAGGCTAATGTGATTAGCATGAGGTTGAGCTAACATAGGCTAATGCGATTAGCATGAGGTTGAGCTAGCGTAGGCTAATGTGATTAGCATGAGGTTGAGCTAACGTAGGCTAATGTGATTAGCATGAGGTTGAGCTAACGTAGGCTAATGTGATTAGCATGAGGTTGAGCTAACGTAGGCTAATGTGATTAGCATGAGGTTGAGCTAACGTAGGCTAATGTGATTAGCATGAGGTTGAGCTAATGTAGGCTAATGTGATTAGCATGAGGTTGAGCTAACGTAGGCTAATGTGATTAGCATGAGGTTGAGCTAACGTAGGCTAATGTGATTAGCATGAGGTTGAGCTAGCGTAGGCTAATGTGATTAGCATGAGGTTGAGCTAACATAGGCTAATGTGATTAGCATGAGGTTGAGCTAGCGTAGGCTAATGTGATTAGCATGAGGTTGAGCTAACGTAGGCTAATGTGATTAGCATGAGGTTGAGCTAACGTAGGCTAATGTGATTAGCATGAGGTTGAGCTAGTGTAGGCTAATGTGATTAGCATGAGGTTGAGCTAGCGTAGGCTAATGTGATTAGCATGAGGTTGAGCTAACGTAGGCTAATGTGATTAGCATTAAAACTTCTTCGGGCTCATAAGGTTTTTTTATTTTCTTTGTATTTTCTTTTACCAGATCTATTGTGTTATATTATTATATTATTATTATTATATTATATGTGTTATATTCTCCTACATTCCTTTCACAATTCCACAAACTTCAAAGGGTTTCCTATTAAATGGTACCAAGAATATGCTTCGGGTCCTGAGCTACAGGCAGTTAGATTTGGGATTGTCATTTTAGGTGAAAATTGAAACCATGTGCATGTGACCAATAAAATGTCATTTGATTTGAGACACATGTTAAGATACTGTATGTGTATTGATTGAACCACACCCCCACCACCAACATAGCACTACAGCATCTCACCCCCCCGCCGCCCCACTAACACATCATCACCTCCACCCCCCACTATACCAATATAATCCCTCCCCCACCACCCACCCACTTCCGCCACGCTACTTCATCCATTCTATTGTTTTATCTGTCCTGTCTTTTCTCATGACACCCCTCTAAGAAGGAGGCCAAAGGAGCAGATCAAACCATTGACCCCCAACACTGAGATGGGGCCCCATGAGGGAAGGCAGCTAACATCTGCTCCCTTAAGGCCAGCCTGGCAGATGGACAGCACAGAGAGAATGCTGCTCGTGCCTGGAATTCTGGAGGGAAACAGAGACAAAAGATGAGGAGGAACAGAGGGAGGGAGAAAGGGGAGGAGCCAAACATGCCCTGACAAAGACCCATCAGAGTGGGGCCAATGGGATGAGGGAGGGAGGTAGAGAGAGACATGGAAAGAGAGAGAGGCAGAGAGAGATACGTAAAGAGAGAGAGAGAGAGAGGAGAGATGGAAAGAGAGAGAGAGAGAGAGAGGTAGAAAGAGACATGGAAAGAGAGGGGTAGAGAGAGATATGGAAAGAGAGAGAGAGCGGTAGAGAGAGATGTGGAAAGAGAGAGAGAGAGCGGTAGAGAGAGATGTGGAATGAGAGAGAGAGCGAGAGAGGTAGATAGAGATATGGAAAGGGAGAGATAGGTAGAGAGAAATATGGAAAGAGACAGAGAGGTAGAGAGAGACATGGAAAGAGAGAGAGGTAGAGAGAGATTTGGAAAGAGAGAGAGAGAGGTAGAGAGAAATATGGAAAGAGAGAGAGAGAGATGGAAAGAGAGTGGGAGAGAGAGAGGTAGAGCAAGATATGTAAAGAGAGAGAGAGATGGAGAGAGAGAGAGCAGTAAGAGAGAGATATGGAAAGAGAGAGAGAGCAACAGAGGTAGATAGAGATATGGAAAGGGAGAGATAGGTAGAGAGAGACATGGAAAAGAGAGAGGTAGAGAGAGATTTGGAAAGAGAGAGAGAGAGGTAGAGAGAAATATGGAAGGAGAGAGAGAGAGCAGTAAGAGAGAGATATGGAAAGAGAGAGCGAGAGAGGTCTATTGAGATGTGGAAAGGGAGAGATAGGTAGAGAGAGATATGGAAAGAGAGAGAGAGATATGGAAAGAGAGAGAGAGAGAGAGAGAGAGAGGAGAGATGGAAAGAGAGAGAGAGGTAGAAAGAGACATGGAAAGAGAGAGGTAGAGAGAGATGTGGAAAGAGAGAGAGAGCGAGAGAGGTCGATTGAGATGTGGAAAGGGAGAGATAGGTAGAGAGAGATATGGAAGAAAGAGAGAGAGAGGTAGAGAGAGACATGGAAAGAGAGAGAGAGGTAGAGAGACATGGAAAGAGAGAGAGAGGTAGATAGAGATATGGAAGAAAGAGAGAGAGGTAGAGAGAGATATGGAAAGAGAGAGATAGGTAAGAGAGAGATATGGAAAGAGAGAGAGAGGTAGAGAGAGATATGGAAGAAAGAGAGAGAGGTAGAGAGAGATATGGAAAGGGAGGGATAGGTAGAGAGAGATATGGAAAGAGAGAGAGAGAAGTAGAGATTATAGTCCATAGTCAGAGTACCAAATATGGATGATAGTCAGTACAGCGCCTTGCAAAAGTATTGCCCCCCTTGGCATTTTTCTTATTTTGTTTATATTACAACCTATAATTTTAATTTATTTTAATTTGGATTTCATGTAATGGACATACACAACATCGTCCAAATTGTTGAAGTGAAATTTAAAAAATTACTTGTTTAAAAAAATAACATTAAAATAAAAAACAGAAAAGTGGTGGGTACATATGTATTCACCCCTTTGCTATGAAGCCCCTAAATAAGATCTGCTGCAACCAATTACCTTCAGAAGACACATAATTAGATAAATAAAGTCCGCCTGTGTGCAATCTAAGTGTCACACGATCTGTCACAGGATCTCAGTATGTATACAGTGGGGCAAAAAGTATTTAGTCAGCCACCAATTGTACCAATTAGTACTTTACATCACTGTGTGTGTGTGTGTGTGTGTGTGCGTGTGTGTGTGTGTGTGTGTGTGTGTGTGTGTGTGTGTGTGTGTGTGACGTCCGTCGTAAGGGAGGAGACCAAGGCGCAGCGTGATATGCGTACCATTCTTCCTTAATAAAGAACGAAACACTGAACAAAATGTGAAGCTAATATTGACAGTGAAGACAGGCAACTAATTATAGAACAAGAACCCACAAACACAAAAGGGTAAAATGGCCACCTAAATATGATACCCAATCAGAGACAACGACAAACAGCTGCCTTTGATTGGGAACCAATTCAGGTCACCATAGACATACATATATATAGACTTACAAACCCCCCTAGATATACAAAACCCCCTAGATATACAAAACCCCCTAGATATACAAAACCCCTAGATATACAAAACCCACTAGATATACAAAAACTAACATACCCACCCTCGTCACACCCTGAACTAACCAAAATTCAAAGAAAACCGAGATATCTCAGGTCAGAGCGTGTGTGTGCAGCGTGCTACTCTAACATGGCATGAATAGAGACAGCTGGCAGTTAGACGGACAGAGACAATCCCTCTGTCCACAAGTCCACCGACAAGACTATTCAATTATGAATAAGACTAGCTGAACTCTGACAACGCAAATATACAAGAGACTAGTAGGTTACTAGTATTGTCTTTAAAAACACATTTCTAAAAACTATCATGTATCTGTAGTGGGGAGTATCTGTAGTGGGGAGTATCTGTAGTATCTGTAGTGGGGAGTATCTGTAGTGGGGAGTATCTGTAGTATCTGTAGTGGGTAGTATCTGTAGTATCTGTAGTATCTGTAGTATCTGTAGTATCTGTAGTATCTGTAGTGGGGAGTATCTGTAGTATCTGTAGTGGGTAGTATCTGTAGTATCTGTAGTATCTGTAGTATCTGTAGTATCTGTAGTATCTGTAGTGGGGAGTATCTGTAGTATCTGTAGTGGGGAGTATCTGTAGTGGGGAGTATCTGTAGTATCTGTATCTGTGGGGAGTATCTGTAGTGGGGAGTATCTGTAGTATCTGTAGTGGGGAGTATCTGTAGTATCTGTAGTATCTGTAGTGGGTAGTATCTGTAGTATCTGTAGTATCTGTAGTGGGGAGTATCTGTAGTATCTGTAGGGTAGTATCTGGAGTATCTGTAGTGGGAGTATCTGTAGTATCTGTAGTGGGGAGTATCTGTAGTGGGGAGTATCTGTAGTATCTGTAGTGGGGAGTATCTGTAGTGGGGAGTATCTGTAGTATCTGTAGTGTATCTGGTAGTATCTGTTGTATCTGTAGTGGGGAGTATCTGTAGTATCTGTAGTGGGTAGTATCTGTATCTGTAGTGGGGAGTATCTGTAGTATCTGTAGTGGGTAGTATCTGAGTATCTGTAGTGGGGGGTAGTATCTGTAGTATCTGTAGTGGGGAGTATCTGTAGTATCTGTAGTGGGGAGTATCTGTAGTATCTGTAGTGGGGAGTATCTGTAGTATCTGTAGTGGGGATCTGTATCTGTAGTATCTGTAGTATCTGTAGTATCTGTAGTGGGGAGTATCTGTAGTGGGGAGTATCTGTAGTGGGGAGTATCTGTAGTATCTGTAGTGGGGAGTATCTGTAGTGGGGAGTATCTGTTGTATCTGTAGTGGGAGTATCTGTAGTATCTGTAGTATCTGTAGTGGGGAGTATCTGTAGTATCTGTAGTGGGGAGTATCTGTAGTATCTGTAGTGGGGAGTATCTGTAGTGGGGAGTATCTGTAGTATCTGTAGTGGGGAGTATCTGTAGTGGGGAGTATCTGTAGTATCTGTAGTGGGGAGTATCTGTAGTATCTGTAGTGGGGAGTATCTGTAGTGGGGAGTATCTGTAGTATCTGTAGTGGGGAGTATCTGTAGTGGGGAGTATCTGTAGTATCTGTAGTATCTGTAGTATCTGTAGTATCTGTAGTATCTGTAGTGTAGTATCTGTAGTGGGGAGTATCTGTAGTATCTGTAGTGGGTAGTATCTGGAGTATCTGTAGTGGGGAGTATCTGTAGTATCTGTAGTGGGGAGTATCTGTAGTATCTGTAGTGAGTATCTGGAGTATCTGTAGTGGGGAGTATCTGTAGTATCTGTAGTGGGGAGTATCTGTAGTGGGGAGTATCTGTAGTATCTGTAGTGGGGAGTATCTGTAGTATCTGTAGTGGGGAGTATCTGTAGTGGGGAGTATCTGTAGTATCTGTAGTGGGGAGTATCTGTAGTGGGTATCTGTGCGTGGGGTAGTATCTGTAGTATCTGTAGTATCTGGAGTATCTGTAGTATCTGTAGTGGGGAGTATCTGTAGTATCTGTAGTATCTGTAGTATCTGTAGTGGGGAGTATCTGTAGTATCTGTAGTGGGGAGTATCTGTAGTATCTGTAGTATCTGTAGTATCTGTATCTGTAGTATCTGTAGTATCTGTAGTGGGGAGTATCTGTAGTATCTGTAGTGGGGAGTATCTGTAGTATCTGTAGTATCTGTAGTATTTGGAGTATCTGTAGTATCTGTAGTATCTGTAGTATCTGTAGTATCTGTAGTGGGGAGTATCTGTAGTATCTGTAGTATCTGTAGTATCTGTAGTGGGGAGTATCTGTAGTAGTGGGGGAGTATCTGTAGTATCTGTAGTATCTGTAGTATCTGTAGTATCTGTAGTATCTGTAGTATCTGGAGTATCTGTAGTATCTGTAGTATCTGTAGTATCTGTAGTATCTGTAGTGGGTAGTATCTGTAGTATCTGTAGTATCTGTAGTATCTGTAGTGGGGAGTATCTGTAGTATCTGTAGTGGGTAGTATCTGGAGTATCTGTAGTATCTGTAGTATCTGGAGTATCTGTAGTATCTGTAGTATCTGTAGTATCTGTAGTATCTGTAGTGGGGAGTATCTGTAGTATCTGTAGTGGGTAGTATCTGGAGTATCTGTAGTATCTGTAGTATCTGTAGTGGGGAGTATCTGTTGTATCTGTAGTATCTGTAGTGGGGAGTATCTGTAGTATCTGTAGTATATGTAGTATCTGGAGTATCTGTAGTGGGGAGTATCTGTTGTATCTGTAGTATCTGTAGTGGGGAGTATCTGTAGTATCTGTAGTATATGTAGTATCTGGAGTATCTGTAGTATCTGGAGTATCTGTAGTATCTGTAGTATATGTAGTATCTGTAGTGGGGAGTATCTGTAGTATATGTAGTATCTGTAGTGGGAGTATCTGTAGTATATGTAGTATCTGTGGTGGGGAGTATCTGTAGTATCTGTAGTATCTGTAGTGGGGAGTATCTGTAGTATCTGTAGTAGGGGAGTATCTGTTGTATCTGTAGTATCTGTAGTATATGTAGTATCTGTAGTGGGGAGTATCTGTAGTATCTGTAGTATCTGTAGTATCTGTAGTGGGGAGTATCTGTAGTATCTGTAGTATCTGTAGTATCTGTAGTATCTGTAGTGGGGAGTATCTGTAGTATCTGTAGTATCTGTAGTATCTGTAGTGGGGAGTATCTGTAGTATCTGTAGTATCTGTAGTATCTGTAGTATCTGTAGGAGTATCTGTAGTATCTGTAGTGGGAGTATCTGTAGTGGGGAGTATCTGTAGTATCTGTAGTATCTGTAGTGGGGAGTATCTGTAGTATCTGTAGTATCTGTAGTGGGGAGTATCTGTAGTATCTGTAGTGGGGAGTATCTGTAGTATCTGTAGTATCTGTAGTATCTGTAGTGGGGAGTATCTGTAGTATCTGTAGTATCTGTAGTATCTGTAGTATCTAGTAGTATCTGTAGTGGGAGTATCTGTATCTGTAGTGGGAGTATCTGTAGTATCTGTAGTATCTGTAGTAGTATCTGTAGTGGGGAGTATCTGTAGTATCTGTAGTATCTGTGGGAGTATCTGTAGTGGGGAGTATCTGTAGTATCTGTAGTGGGAGTATCTGTAGTGGGGAGTATCTGTAGTATCTGTAGTGGGAGTATCTGTAGTATCTGTAGTATCTGGAGTATCTGGAGTATCTGTAGTATCTGTAGTGGGGGTATCTGTAGTATCTGTAGTATCTGTAGTATCTGTAGTGGGGAGTATCTGTAGTATCTGTAGTATCTGTAGTATCTGTAGTATCTGGAGTATCTGTAGTATCTGTAGTATCTGTAGTATCTGTAGTATCTGTAGTATCTGTAGTATCTGTAGTGGGGAGTATCTGTAGTATCTGTAGTGGGGAGTATCTGTAGTATCTGTAGTGGGTAGTATCTGTAGTAGTATCTGTAGTATCTGTAGTATCTGTAGTATGGGAGTATCTGTAGTATCTGTAGTATCTGTAGTATCTGGAGTATCTGTAGTATCTGTAGTATCTGTAGTATCTGTAGTATCTGTAGTGGGAGTATCTGTAGTATCTGTAGTATCTGTAGTATCTGTAGTGGGGGAGTATCTGTAGTATCTGTAGTATCTGTAGTATCTGTAGTGTATCTGGGAGTATCTGTAGTATCTGTAGTATCTGTAGTATCTGTAGTGGGAGTATCTGTAGTATCTGTAGTATCTGTAGTATCTGTAGTAGTATCTGTAGTATCTGTAGTATCTGTAGTATCTGTAGTATCTGTAGTATCTGTAGTATCTGTAGTGGGAGTATCTGTAGTATCTGTAGTATCTGTAGTATCTGTAGTGGGGAGTATCTGTAGTATCTGTAGTGGGGAGTATCTGTAGTATCTGTAGTATCTGTAGTATCTGTAGTATCTGTAGTATCTGTAGTATCTGTAGTAGTATCTGTAGTGGGGAGTATCTGTAGTATCTGTAGTATCTGTAGTATCTGTAGTGGGAGTATCTGTAGTATCTGTAGTATCTGTTGTATCTGTAGTATCTGTAGTGGGAGTATCTGTAGTGGGAGTATCTATCTGTAGTATCTGTAGTATCTGTAGTGGGAGTATCTGTTGTATCTGTAGTATCTGTAGTAGGGAGTATCTGTAGTATCTGTAGTGGGAGTATCTGTAGTGGGAGTATCTGTAGTATCTGTAGTATCTGTAGTGGGGAGTATCTGTAGTATCTGTAGTATCTGTAGTGGGGAGTATCTGTAGTATCTGTAGTGGGAGTATCTGTAGTATCTGTAGTGGGGAGTATCTGTAGTATCTGTAGTGGGGAGTATCTGTAGTATCTGTAGTATATGTAGTGGGGAGTATCTGTAGTGGGGAGTATCTGTAGTATCTGTAGTATCTGTAGTATCTGTAGTATATGTAGTGGGGAGTATCTGTAGTGGGGAGTATCTGTAGTGGGTAGTATCTGTAGTATCTGTAGTATCTGTAGTGGGAGTATCTGTAGTATATGTAGTGGGTAGTATCTGTAGTGGGAGTATCTGTAGTGGGGAGTATCTGTAGTATCTGTAGTATCTGTAGTATATGTAGTATCTGTAGTGGGAGTATCTGTAGTATTTGTAGTATCTGTAGTGGGGAGTATCTGTAGTATCTGTAGTATCTGTAAGTATCTGTAGTATCTGTAGTATCTGTAGTATCTGTAGTGGGAGTATCTGTAGTATCTGTAGTATCTGTAGTATCTGTAGTGGGGAGTATCTGTTGTATCTGTAGTGGGAGTATCTGTAGTATCTGTAGTATCTGTAGTATCTGTAGTGGGGAGTATCTGTAGTATCTGTAGTATCTGTAGTATCTGTAGTATCTGGGAGTATCTGTAGTATCTGTTGTATCTGTAGTATCTGTAGTGGGGAGTATCTGTAGTGGGGAGTATCTGTTGTATCTGTAGTATCTGTAGTGGGGAGTATCTGTTGTATCTGTAGTATCTGTAGTAGGGAGTATCTGTAGTATCTGTAGTGGGAGTATCTGTAGTGGGAGTATCTGTAGTATCTGGAGTATCTGTAGTGGGGAGTATCTGTAGTAGGGAGTATCTGTAGTGGGGAGTATCTGTTGTATCTGTAGTGGGAGTATCTGTAGTATCTGTAGTGGGGAGTATCTGTAGTATCTGTAGTGGGAGTATCTGTAGTATCTGTAGTATCTGTAGTATCTGTAGTAGGGAGTATCTGTAGTATCTGTAGTATCTGTAGTAGGGAGTATCTGTAGTGGGGAGTATCTGTAGTGGGGAGTATCTGTAGTGGGAGTATCTGTAGTATCTGTAGTGGGAGTATCTGTAGTGGGGAGTATCTGTAGTATCTGTAGTGGGTAGTATCTGTAGTGGGGAGTATCTGTAGTGGGGAGTATCTGTAGTATCTGTAGTATCTGTAGTATATGTAGTATCTGTAGTGGGGAGTATCTGTAGTATTTGTAGTATCTGTAGTGGGGAGTATCTGTAGTATCTGTATTGGGGAGATCATAGGATATTAACTAAATATTTGTGTGGATAGGAACTGCAACCTCTCTCTGAAAGGTGCATTAGAGCTTCAAACACTGGATTAACTATAAACCAAAGCTCCTCTGTCTCTACTGAATTTGAGTGTTTCTTCATTTTTGTATTTCCTTACTAAAATTAGCAAATTCGTTTTTTCAAGTAAACAATGTTATTCTTTGAAATAATTTAATTGCTTATGTCCCATTAATTTAAAATAGACCGTTGATAGAAGCCAAAAGAGAACTGAGTTTTAGGCCATTCATGACCTGGGTGACAGCTGACAGGGCACCCTCGGTATTAGAAATGTTTTAGCTCCATCAATGTCACTGTTATTTGGCGCCACCATCTGGCCATTGTATGCACAACAAGTAGTATTTAGATGTATCTCCTCGTGTTGTCCACAAGGAGACGCTGTAGGACGAGTGTGGCACGTCGATGTACTGGAGAGCTCATCACCTGGGCTTCTGCTTCAGCATGGGCAGTCAAAATAATCTATTTCTTCTTCTACTGCTCCTACAGTTCGTAAATAAACTGAAAAGGTGCATTCCACCATTAAAGATGATAGTTTATTGACAAGATGTGTATGGTGTAAAAAGGTGAGGATTATCACCTACCATTTTGATCATTTTGATAGCAGTTCAAAGGAGTGCATCAAATCCATGTTGTTATGTATATATATTGTAATGACCTGACTAGATCATAAATGAACAATTGTCCAGACAGAGGCTTGAGTTTGCGAATTGACGGTTTATTAAACCAACTTAACACAGGCTACTGTTTGGGCCGTAGCACACGCCAAATAGATGACAGATAACCCACAAGCCAATCGTGACCTTCTCTTGTGAAGCCCAGACGTAAGAGAGAGAGAACAAAGGCTGAACCTGGTCTTAACTTCCAATGCTCCACCCCCCCTGCCCAACCCCCCTCCACGCCACTCCGCCAACCACCAGGATGCCCGGCATCAGAACATTCCAGGCATTCCCGTGATTGGCAGATAGCAGGTTGATTGACATGTCGGGGGAACACCGGGTACTGGTCAGTACAACACAACCACCTCCTTGCCTAACACATAACACACAGCTGTCTGTGCGGGTCGCTGCAATATATATGTTTTTGTTATCTGTAAAGATCAAAAGATCAACCCTGTGTATCAGTCACCCTGCCATACATGACCTCGTCTACTGTTTTTCCCTGTGTGAAACAAGGGGTGCATCCACAATGATCAAATGGAACCTGATGTAAAATGGAACCTGATATAAAATGGAACCTGATGTAAAATGGAACCTGATGTAAAATGGAACCTGATATAAAATGGATCCTGATGTAAAATGGAACCTGATGTAAAATGGAACCTGATGTAAAATGGAACCTGATGTAAAATGGAACCTGATGTTAAATAGAACCTGATATTAAATGGAACCTGATATAAAATGGAACCTGATGTAAAATGGAACCTGATATAAAATGGAACCTGATGTAAAATGGAACCTGATGTAAAATGGAACCTGATGTAAAATGGAACCTGATGTAAAATGGAACTGTCGGACCTGATGTTAAATGGAACCTGATATAAAATGGAACCTGATGTAAAATGGAACCTGATATTAAATGGAACCTGATATAAAATGGAACCTGATGTAAAATGGAACCTGATGTAAAATGGAACCTGATGTAAAATGGAACCTGATGTAAAATGGAACCTGATATTAAATGGAACCTGATGTAAAATGGAACCTGATGTAAAATGGAACCTGATGTAAAATGGAACCTGATATTAAATGGAACCTGATATAAAATGGAACCTGATATAAAATGGAACCTGATGTAAAATGGAACCTGATATAAAATGGATCCTGATGTAAAATGGAACCTGATGTAAAATGGAACCTGATGTAAAATGGAACCTGATGTAAAATGGAACCTGATATTAAATGGAACCTGATATAAAATGGAACCTGATATAAAATGGAACCTGATGTAAAATGGAACCTGATGTAAAATGGAACCTGATATAAAATGGATCCTGATGTAAAATGGAACCTGATATTAAATGGAACCTGATGTAAAATGGAACCTGATATGTATAAAATGGCCAGTAGGTGGCATCCCACAACAGTTGTTGAAATGACTCATTTCACCTAGGCTGTCATCTGCGACCCAAACTGTACCATATCCTATGAAGCGCACTACTTTTAAACATAATAATATTTGTCCTGTTAGACACTGGTACAAGTGTGTATTGGAAACCGAGTTAACCTTGAACTGAAACATGAGAATAGAGTGCTATACATCTGCTATTCACCTGCTATACACCTGCTATTCACCTGCTATACATCTGCTATTCACCTGTTATTCACCTGTTATACACCTGTTATACACCTCTTCACCTTATTCACCTGCTATTCACCTGTTATACACCTGCTATTCACCTGTTATACACCTGTTATACACCTGTTATACACCTGTTATACACCTGTTATACACCTGTTATCTTATACACCTGCTATACACCTGTTATACACCTGCTATACACCTGCTATACACCTGTTATACACCTGCTATACATCTGCTATTCACCTGTTATTCACCTGTTATACACCTGCTATTCACCTGCTATTCACCTGTTATTCACCTGCTATACACTGTTATCTGCTATTCACCTGTTATTCACCTGTTATACACCTGTTATACACCTGTTATTCACCTGTTATACACCTGTTATACACCTGCTATTCACCTGCTATACCACCTGTTATACACCTGTTATACACCTGTTATACACCTGTTATCACCTGCTATACACCTGTTATACACCTGCTATTCACCTGCTATTCACCTGTTATTCACCTGCTATACATCTGCTATTCACCTGTTATTCACCTGTTATACACCTGTTATACACCTGTTATTCACCTGCTATTCACCTGTTATACACCTGTTATACACCTGCTATTCACCTGTATTCACCTCTTTCACCTGTTATACACCTGTTATACACCTGTTATACACCTGCTATTCACCTGTTTCATACACCTGTTATACACCTGTTATTCACACCTGTTATTCACCTGTTATTCACCTGCTATTCACCTGCTATTCACCTGCTATTCACCTGTTATAAACCTGCTATCACCTGTTATACACCTGCTATCACCCTGCTATTCACCTGTTATACACCTTATTCACCTGTTATTCACCTGCTATTCACCTGTTATTCACCTGTTATTCACCTGCTATACACCTGTTATTCACCTGCTATACACCTGTTATACACCTGTTATTCACCTGTTATACACCTGTTATTCACCTGTTATACACCTGTTATTCACCTGTTATACACCTGTTATTCACCTGTTATACACCTGCTATACACCTGCACACCTGTTATTCACCTGTTATTCACCTGTTATACACCTGCTATTCACCTGCTATTGCTTACACCTGTTTTCACCTGTTATTCACCTGTTATACACCTGTTATTCACCTGCTATTCACCTGTTATACACCTGCTATACACCTGTTATACACCTGTTATTCACCTGTTATACACCTGTTATACACCTGTTATACACCTGTTATTCACCTGTTATACACCTGTTATTCACCTGTTATACACCTGTTATCTCACCTGTTATGCACCTGTTATTCACCTGTATTTCACCTGCTATCACCTGTTATTCACACCTGTTATACACCTGTTATTCACCTGTTATACACCTGTTATTCACCTGCTATTCACCTGTTATACACCTGCTATACACCTGTTATACACCTGCTATTCACCTGTTATACACCTGTTATACACCTGTTATATACACCTGTTATACACCTGTTATACACCTGTTATTCACCTGTTATACACCTGTTATTCACCTGTTATTCACCTGCTATTCACCTGTTATTCACCTGTTATACACCTGTTATACACCTGTTGTTCACCTGTTATACACCTGTTATACACCTGTTATTACACCTGTTATTCACCTGCTATTCACCTGTTATACACCTGTTCACCTGCTATTCACCTGTTATACACCTGTTATTCACCTGAGGTTACTGCCTGTTATACACCTGTTATTCACCTGCTATACATGCACCTGTTATACACCTGTTATTCACCTGTATTCACCTGCTATTCACCTGCTATACACCTGTTATTCACCTGCTATTCACCTGCTATACACCTGCTATACACCTGTTATACACCTGTTATGCACCTGTTATCACCTGCTGGACACCTGTTATTCACCTGCTATACACCTGTTATACACCTGTTATACACCTGCTATCACCTGTTATTCACCTGCTATTCACACCTGTTATACACCTGCTATCACCTGTTATACACCTGCTATACACCTGTTATTCACCTGTTATACATACACCTGTTATACACCTGTTATACACCTGTTATGCACCTGTTATACACCTGTTATTCACCTGTTATTCACCTGCTATTCACCTACACCTGCTATACACCTGTTATACACCTGTTATTCACCTGCTATACACCTGTTATACACCTGTTATACACCTGCTATACACCTGTTATACACCTGCTATACACCTGTTATTCACCTGCTATTCACCTGTTATACACCTGTTATACACCTGTTATTCACCTGTTATTCACCTGCTATACACCTGTTATACACCTGTTATACACCTGCTATACACCTGTTATTCACCTGCTATACACCTGTTATACACCTGTTATACACCTGTTATTCACCTGCTATACACCTGCTATACACCTGCTATACACCTGTTATTCACCTGCTATTCACCTGTTATACACCTGCTATTCACCTGCTATACACCTGTTATACACCTGTTATACACCTGTTATACACCTGCTATTCACCTGCTATCACCTGCTATACACCTGTTATTCACCTGTTATACACACCTGTTATACACCTGCTATTCACCTGCTATTCACCTGTTATTCACCTGCTATAACCTGTTATACACCTGCTATACACCTGATACATTCACCTGCTATTCACCTGCTATACACTGTTAACACCTGTTATACACCTGTTATTCACCTGATATACACCTGTTATACACCTGCTATACACCTGTTATACACTATTCACCTGTTATTCACCTGCTATTCACCTGTTATACACCTGCTATACACCTGTTATCACCTGCTATTCACCTGTTATACACCTGCTATTCACCTGTTATACACCTGCTATACACCTGTTATTCACCTGTTATACACCTGCTATACACCTGTTATACACCTGTTATACACCTGTTATTCACCTGCTATTCACCTGCTATTCACCTGATATACACCTGTTATTCACCTGTTATACACCTGCTATACACCTGTTATTCACCTGTTATACACCTGTTATTCACCTTATTCACCTGCTATTCACCTGTTATACACCTGTTATACACCTGCTATACACCTGTTATTCACCTGCTATACACCTGTTATACACCTGCTATACACCTGTTATACACCTGTTATACACCTGTTATTCACCTGCTATTCACCTGTTATTCATTACACCTGTTATATTCATTATACACCTGCTATACACCTGTTATTCACCTGTTATACACCTGTTATACACCTGTTATTCACCTGTTATACACCTGTTATACACCTGTTATACACCTGCTATTCACCTGTTATTCACCTTATACACCTGTTATTCACCTGCTATTCACCTGCTATTCACCTGTTATACACCTGTTATACACCTGCTATTCACCTGTTATTCACCTGTTATACACCTGTTATTCACCTGTTATTCACCTGCTATCACCTGCTATACACCTGCTATACACCTGTTATTCACCTGCTATTCACCTGTTATTCACCTGTTATACACCTGTTATTCACCTGCTATTCACCTTATACACCTGTTATTCACCTGCTATTCACCTGTTATACACCTGCTATTCACCTGCTATTCACCTTATTCACCTGTTATTCACCTGTTATACACCTGCTATACACCTGTTATACACCTGTTATTCACCTGTTATTCACCTGTTATTCACCTGTTATACACCTGTTATACACCTGTTATTCACCTGATATTCACCTGTTATACACCTGCTATTCACCTGCTATTCACCTGTTATACACCTGCTATACACCTGTTATTCACACCTGTTATTCACCTGCTATACACCTGCTATACACCTGCTATACACCTGTTACACCTGTTATTCACCTGTTATACACCTGTTATTCACCTGTTATACACCTGTTATTCACCTGTTATACACCTGTTATACACCTGTTATTCACCTGCTATTCACCTGTTATACACCTGTTATTCACCTGTTATACACCTGCTATTCACCTGTTATACACCTGTTATACACCTGTTATACACCTGCTATACACCTGTTATACACCTGCTATACACCTGTTATACACCTGCTATTCACCTATTCACCTGTTATACACCTGTTATACACCTGCTATACACCTGTTATACACCTGTTATTCACCTGCTATTCACCTGTTATACACCTGTTATTCACCTGTTATACACCTGTTATACACCTGTTATACACCTGTTATTCACCTGTTATACACCTGTTATTCACCTGTTATACACCTGTTATACACCTGTTATACACCTGTTATACACCTGCTATACACCTGCTATTCACCTGTTATACACCTGTTATACACCTGTTATACACCTGCTATACACCTGTTATTCACCTGCTATACACCTGTTATACACCTGTTATTCACCTGTTATACACCTGCTATTCACCTGCTATTCACCTGTTATACACCTGTTACACCTGTTATTCACCTGTTATTCACCTGTTATTCACCTGTTATACACCTGTTATTCACCTGTTATACACCTGTTATACACCTGCTATACACCTGTTATTCACCTGTTATACACCTGTTATACACCTGTTATTCACCTGCTATACACCTGTTATACACCTGCTATACCTGTTTACACCTGCTATTCACCTGTTATTCACCTGTTATACACCTGTTATACACCTGTTATACACCTGCTATTCACCTGTTATTCACCTGTTATACACCTGTTATACACCTGCTATTCACCTGCTATTCACCTGTTATACACCTGCTATTCACCTGTTATACACCTGCTATACACCTGTTATTCACCTGTTATACACCTGCTATTCACCTGCTATTCACCTGTTATTCACCTGTTATACACCTGTTATACACCTGTTATACACCTGCTATACACCTGCTATACACCTGTTATACACCTGTTATTCACCTCACCTGCTATACACCTGCTATTCACCTGCTATACACCTGTTATACACCTGTTATTCATACACCTGTTATACACCTGTTATTCACCTGTTATACACCTGTTATGTTATACACCTGTTATTCACCTGTTATTCACCTGTTATTCACCTGCTATACACCTGTTATTCACCTGCTATACACCTGTTATACACCTGCTATTCACCTGCTATTCACCTGCTATACACCTGCTATACACCTGCTATTCACCTGTTATACACCTGTTATACACCTGTTATTCACCTGCTATACACCTGTTATACACCTGTTATTCACCTGTTATTCACCTGTTATACACCTGTTATTCACCTGCTATTCACCTGCTATACACCTGTTATACACCTGCTATACACCTGTTATACACTGTTATACACCTGTTATTCACCTGCTATACACCTGTTATTCACCTGCTATACACCTGTTATACATTCACCTGTTATACACCTGTTATTCACCTGCTATACACCTGCTATACATTCACCTGCTATACACCTGTTATACACCTGCTATACACCTGTTATTCACCTGTTATACACCTGTTATTCACCTGTTATACACCTGTTATTCACCTGTTATACACCTGTTATACACCTGCTATACACCTGCTTACACCTGTTATTCACCTGCTATACACCTGTTATTCACCTGCTATACACCTGTTATTCACCTGTTATATACACCTGTTATACACCTATTCACCTGCTATTCACCTGTTATACACCTGTTATACTACCTGTTATCACCTGCTATACACCTGCTATACACCTGTTATTCACCTGTTATCACCTGTTATACACCTGTTATTCACCTGCTATACACCTGTTATTCACCTGCTATTCACCTGCTATACACCTGCTATACACCTGTTATCACCTGTTATACACCTGTTATTCACCTGCTATTCACCTGTTATACACCTGTTATACACCTGTTATCACCTGTTATACACCTGCTATACACCTGCTATACACCTGTTATACACCTGTTATTCACCTGCTATTCACCTGTTATACACCTGCTATTCACCTGTTATACACCTGTTATACACCTGTTATACACCTGCTATTCACCTGTTATACACCTGTTATTCACCTGTTATACACCTGTTATTCACCTGTTATACACCTGTTATTCACCTGTTATTCACCTGTTATTCACCTGTTATACACCTGTTATACACCTGTTATTCACCTGCTATACACCTGTTATACACCTGTTATACACCTGCTATACACCTGTTATACACCTGTTATACACCTGTTATACACCTGCTATACACCTGTTATACACCTGTTATACACCTGTTATACACCTGTTATCACCTGCTATTCACCTGTTATACACCTGCTATACACCTGTTATTCACCTGCTATTCACCTGTTATACACCTGTTATACACCTGCTATTCACCTGTTATACACCTGTTATACACCTGTTATTCACCTGTTATTCACCTGCTATATACACCTGTTATTCACCTGTTATACACCTGTTATACACCTGTTATACACCTGCTATACACCTGTTATACACCTGTTATTCACCTGCTATTCACCTGCTATACACCTGCTATTCACCTGTTATTCACCTGCTATTCACCTGTTATACACCTGCTATACACCTGTTATACACCTGTTATTCACCTGTTATACACCCTATACACCTGCTATACACCTGTTATACACCTGTTATACACCTGTTATACACCTGCTATTCACCTGTTATACACCTGTTATACACCTGTTATTCACCTGTTATACACCTGCTATACACCTGTTATCACCTGTTATACACCTGCTATTCACCTGCTATACACCTGTTATACACCTGTTATACACCTGTTATACACCTGCTATACACCTGTTATACACCTGCTATACACCTGTTATTCACCTGCTATACACCTGTTATACACCTGTTATACACCTGCTATACACCTGTTATACACCTGTTATTCACCTGTTATACACCTGTTATACACCTGCTATACACCTGTTATACACCTGTTATTCACCTGCTATTCACCTGTTATACACCTGTTATTCACCTGTTATTCACCTGTTATACACCTGCTATACACCTGTTATACACCTGTTATACACCTGCTATACACCTGCTATTCACCTGCTATACACCTGTTATACACCTGCTATACACCTGTTATACACCTGTTATACACCTGTTATACACCTGCTATTCACCTGTTATACACCTGTTATTCACCTGCTATACACCTGCTATACACCTGTTATACACCTGCTATTCACCTGTTATACACCTGCTATACACCTGCTATACACCTGTTATACACCTGCTATTCACCTGTTATTCACCTGTTATACACCTGTTATACACCTGCTATTCACCTGTTATACACCTGCTATTCACCTGTTATACACCTGCTATACACCTGTTATTCACCTGTTATACACCTGTTATTCACCTGTTATTCACCTGTTATACACCTGCTATACACCTGTTATACACCTGTTATTCACCTGCTATACACCTGCTATACACCTGTTATACACCTGTTATACACCTGTTATACACCTGTTATACACCTGTTATACACCTGTTATACACCTGTTATACACCTGTTATACACCTGTTATACACCTGTTATACACCTGCTATTCACCTGCTATACACCTGTTATACACCTGTTATTCACCTGTTATACACCTGTTATTCACCTGTTATTCACCTGTTATACACCTGTTATACACCTGTTATACACCTGTTATACACCTGTTATACACCTGCTATACACCTGTTATACACCTGCTATTCACCTTATTCACCTGTTATACACCTGTTATACACCTGTTATTCACCTGTTATACACCTGTTATTACACCTGTTATACACCTGTTATACACCTGTTATACACCTGTTATACACCTGTTATACACCTGTTATTCACCTGTTATACACCTGTTATTCACCTGTATACATACACCTGTTATACACCTGTTATACACCTGTTATTCACCTGCTATTCACCTGTTATCACCTGTTATACACCTGTTATACACCTGCTATTCACCTGTTATACACCACCTATACATATTACACCTGTTATACACCTGTTATACACCTGTTATACACCTGTTATACACCTGTTATTCACCTGTTATACACCTGTTATACACCTGTTATACACCTGTTATACACCTGTTATACACCTGTTATTCACCTGTTATACACCTGTTATTCACCTGTTATACACCTGTTATTCACCTGTTATACACCTGTTATTCACCTGCTATTCACCTGTTATACACCTGCTATACACCTGTTATACACCTGTTATTCACCTGTTATACACCTGCTATTCACCTGTTATACACCTGTATATACACCTGTTATACACCCTACACCTGTTATACACCTGTTATTCACCTGTTATTCACCTGTTATACACCTGTTATACACCTGTTATACACCTGTTATACACCTGTTATACACCTGTTATTCACCTGTTATACACCTGTTATACACCTGCTATTCACCTGTTATTCACCTGTTATACACCTGTTATTCACCTGCTATACACCTGCTATACACCTGTTATACACCTGTTATACACCTGCTATTCACCTGCTATACACCTGCTATTCACCTGTTATTCACCTGTTATACACCTGTTATCACCTGCTATACACCTGTTACACCTGCTATACACCTGTTATTCACCTGTTATACACCTGTTATACACCTGCTATTCACCTGCTATTCACCTGCTATACACCTGCTATTCACCTGTTATACACCTGTTATTCACCTGTTATACACCTGTTATACACCTGCTATTCACCTGTTATACACCTGCTATACACCTGTTATACACCTGTTATACACCTGTTATACACCTGTTATACACCTGTTATACACCTGCTATACACCTGTTATACACCTGCTATTCACCTGTTATACACTGCTATTCACCTGTATTCACCTGCTATACACCTGTTATACACCTGCTATACACCTGTTATACACTGTTATTCACCTGTTATACACCTGTTATACACCTGTTATTCACCTGTTATTCACCTGTTATACACCTGTTATTCACCTGTTATACACCTGTTATACACCTGTTATACACCTGTTATTCACCTGTTATACACCTGTATACACCTGTTATACACCTGTTATTCACCTGCTATTCACCTGTTATACACCTGTTATACACCTGTTATACACCTGTTATACACCTGTTATACACCTGTTATACACCTGTTATACACCTGTTATACACCTGTTATACACCTGTTATACACCTGTTATACACCTGTTATTCACCTGTTATACACCTGTTATCACCTGTTATACACCTGCTACACCTGTTATACACCTGTTATACACCTGCTATTCACCTGCTATACACCTGTTATGTTATACACCTATTATACACCTGTTATACACCTGTTATACACCTGCTATTCACCTGTTATACACCTGCTATACACCTGTTATACACCTGTTATTCACCTGTTATACATACACCTGTTATACACCTGTTATTCACCTGCTATTCACCTGTTATACACCTGTTATACACCTGTTATACACCTGTTATTCACCTGTTATACACCTGTTATTCACCTGTTATACACCTGTTATACACCTGTTATACACCTGTTATACACCTATTCACCTGTTATTCACCTGTTATACACCTGTTATACACCTGCTATACACCTGTTATACACCTGTTATACACCTGTTATACACCTGTTATTCACCTGTTATACACCTGTTATTCACCTGTTATATACACCTGTTATACATATTCACCTGTTATACACCTGCTATTCACCTGTTATACACCTGTTATACACCTGTTATTCACCTGTTATACACCTGTTATACACCTGTTATACACCTGTTATACACCTGTTATACACCTGTTATACACCTGTTATACACCTGTTATACACCTGCTATACACCTGTTATACACCTGTTATTCACCTGTTATACACCTGTTATACACCTGTTATACACCTGTTATACACCTGTTATTCACCTGCTATACACCTGTTATACACCTGCTATTCACCTGTTATACACCTGTTATTCACCTGTTATACACCTGTTACCTACACCTGTTATTATTCACCTGTTATACACCTGTTATACACCTGTTATACACCTGTTATACACCTGCTATTCACCTGTTATACACCCTGCACCTGTTATACACCTGTTATACACCTGTTATACACCTGCTATACACCTGTTATACACCTGCTATTCACCTGTTATACACCTGTTATACACCTGTTATACACCTGTTATTCACCTGTTATACACCTGTTATACACCTGCTATACACCTGTTATACACCTGCTATTCACCTGTTATACACCTGTTATACACCTGTTATACACCTGTTATACACCTGCTATACACCTGTTATTCACCTGTTATACACCTGTTATACACCTGTTATACACCTGTTATACACCTGCTATACACCTGTTATACACCTGCTATTCACCTGTTATACACCTGTTATACACCTGTTATACACCTGTTATTCACCTGTTTACACCTGTTATACACCTGTTATACACCTGTTATACACCTGTTATACACCTGTTATACACCTGTTATACACCTGTTATTCACACCTGCTATTCACCTGTTATACACCTGTTATTCACCTGTTATACACCTGTTATTCACCTGCTATACACCTGTTATACACCTGTTATTCACCTGTTATACACCTGTTATACACCTGTTATACACCTGTTATACACCTGTTATTCACCTGTTATACACCTGTTATACACCTGTTATACACCTGTTATACACCTGTTATACACCTGTTATTCACCTGTTATACACCTGTTATTCACCTGTTATACACCTGTTATTCACCTGTTATACACCTGTTATACACCCTATACACCTGTTATTCACCTGTTATACACCTGTTATTCACCTGTTATACACCGTTATTCACCTGTTATACACCTGTTATACACCTGTTATACACCTGTTATACACCTGTTATACACCTGTTATACACCTGTTATACACCTGTTATACACCTGTTATACACCTGTTATACACCTGTTATACACCTGTTATACACCTGTTATACACCTGTTATACACCTGTTATACACCTGTTATACACCTGTTATACACCTGTTATTCACCTGTTATACACCTGTTATACACCTGTTATACACCTGTTATTCACCTGTTATACACCTGCTATACACCTGTTATACACCTGTTATTCACCTGTTATACACCTGTTATACACCTGCTATACACCTGTTATACACCTGTTATACACCTGTTATACACCTGTTATACACCTGTTATTCACCTGTTATACACCTGTTATTCACCTGTTATACACCTGTTATACACCTGCTATTCACCTGTTATACACCTGTTATACACCTGTTATCACCTGTTATACACCTGTTATTCACCTGTTATACACCTGTTATACACCTGTTATTCACCTGTTATACACCTGTTATTCACCTGTTATACACCTGTTATACACCTATACACCTGTTATACACCTGTTATCACCTGTTATACACCTGTTATACACCTGTTATACACCTGTTATACACCTGCTATTCACCTGTTATACACCTGTTATACACCTGTTATACACCTGTTATACACCTGTTATACACCTGTTATACACCTGTTATACACCTGTTATACACCTGTTATACACCTGCTATTCACCTGTTATACACCTGTTATACACCTGTTATTCACCTGTTATACACCTGTTATTCACCTGTTATACACCTGTTATACACCTGTTATTCACCTGCTATACACCTGTTATACACCTGTTATCACCTGTTATACACCTGTTATACACCTGCTATACACCTGCTATACACCTGCTATACACCTGTTATACACCTGTTATTCACCTGTTATACACCTGTTATACACCTGTTATACACCTGTTATACACCTGTTATACACCTGTTATACACCTGTTATACACCTGCTATACACCTGTTATACACCTGTTATACACCTGTTATACACCTGTTATACACCTGTTATACACCTGTTATTCACCTGTTATACACCTGTTATACACCTGTTATTCACCTGTTATACACCTGTTATACACCTGCTATACACCTGTTATACACCTGTTATTCACCTGTTATACACCACACCTGCTATACACCTGCTATACACCTGTTATTCACCTGTTATACACCTGTTATACACCTGTTATACACCTGTTATACACCTGTTATACATACACCTGCTATACACCTGTTATACACCTGTTATACACCTGTTATACACCTGTTATACACCTGTTATACACCTGTTATTATACACCTGTTATACACCTGTTATACACCTGTTATTCACCTGTTATACACCTGTTACACCTGCTGTTATACACCTGTTATACACCTGTTATACACCTGTTATACACCTGTTATACACCTGTTATACACCTGTTATACACCTGTTATACACCTGTTATACACCTGTTATACACCTGTTATACACCTGTTATACACCTGTTATACACCTGCTATACACCTGTTATACACCTGTTATACACCTGTTATACACCTGTTATACACCTGCTATACACCTGTTATACACCTGCTATACACCTGTTATACACCTGTTATACACCTGTTATACACCTGTTATTCACCTGTTATACACCTGTTATACACCTGTTATTCACCTGTTATACACCTGTTATACACCTGTTATACACCTGTTATATTCACCTGTTATTATACACCTGTTATACACCTGTTATACACCTGTTATACACCTGTTATACACCTGTTATACACCTGTTATACACCTGTTATACACCTGTTATACACCTGTTATACACCTGTTATACACCTGTTATACACCTGTTATACACCTGCTATTGTTATACACCTGTTATACACCTGTTATACACCTGCTATACACCTGTTATACACCTGTTATTCACCTGCTATACACCTGTTATACACCTGTTATACACCTGCTATACACCTGCTATACACCTGTTATACACCTGTTATACACCTGTTATACACCTGCTATACACCTGTTATACACCTGCTATACACCTGTTATACACCTGTTATACACCTGTTATACACCTGTTATACACCTGTTATACACCTGTTATACACCTGTTATACACCTGTTATACACCTGTTATACACCTGCTATTCACCTGTTATACACCTGTTATTCACCTGTTATACACCTGTTATACACCTGTTATACACCTGTTATACACCTGTTATACACCTGTTATACACCTGTTATACACCTGTTATACACCTGCTATACACCTGCTATACACCTGTTATACACCTGTTATACACCTGTTATACACCTGTTATACACCTGTTATACACCTGTTATACACCTGTTATACACCTGTTATACACCTGTTATACACCTGTTATACACCTGTTATACACCTGTTATACACCTGCTATACACCTGTTATTCACCTGTTATACACCTGTTATACACCTGCTATACACCTGTTATACACCTGCTATACACCTGCTATACACCTGTTATACACCTGTTATTCACCTGTTATACACCTGTTATACACCTGTTATACACCTGCTATACACCTGTTATACACCTGCTATACACCTGTTATACACCTGTTATACACCTGTTATACACCTGCTATACACCTGTTATACACCTGTTATACACCTGCTATACACCTGTTATACACCTGTTATACACCTGCTATTCACCTGTTATACACCTGCTATACACCTGTTATACACCTGCTATTCACCTGCTATACACCTGTTATACACCTGTTATACACCTGCTATATACACCTGTTATACACCTGCTATACACCTGCTATACACCTGCTTCACCTGTTATACACCCTTATACACCTGTTATACACCTGCTATATACACCTGTTATACACCTGCTATACACCTGTTATACACCTGCTATACACCTGTTATACACCTGCTATACTATCACCTGTTATACACCTGTTATACACCTGCTATACACCTGCTATACACCTGTTATATACACCTGCTATACACCTGCTATTCACCTGTTATACACCTGCTATTCACCTGCTATACACCTGTTATACACCTGCTATTCACCTGTTATACACCTGCTATACACCTGTTATACACCTGCTATACACCTGCTATACACCTGTTATACACCTGTATATACACCTGTTATACACCTGTTATACACCTGCTATACACCTGTTATACACCTGCTATTCACCTGCTATACACCTGCTATACACCTGTTATACACCTGTTATACACCTGCTATCACCTGCACCTGTTATACACCTGTTATACACCTGTTATACACCTGCTATACACCTGCTATACACCTGCTATACACCTGTTATACACCTGCTATACACCTGTTATACACCTGCTATTCACCTGTTATACACCTGTTATACACCTGTTATACACCTGTTATACACCTGCTATACACCTGTTTACACCTGTTATACACCTGCTATTCACCTGTTATACACCTGTTATACACCTGTTATACACCTGTTATACACCTGTTATACACCTGCTATACACCTGCTATATTCACCTGTTATACACCTGCTATTCACCTGTTATTCACCTGTTATACACCTGTTATACACCTGTTATACACCTGTTATACACCTGTTATACACCTGCTATACACCTGTTATACACCTGTTATTCACCTGCTATTCACCTGTTATACACCTGTTATTCACCTGTTATACACCTGTTATCACTGCTATACACCTGTTATGTTATACACCTGTTATACACCTGCTATTCACCTGTTATACACCTGTTATACACCTGTTATTCACCTGTTATACACCTGTTATTCACCTGCTATACACCTGTTATACACCTGCTATACACCTGTTATACACCTGTTATTCACCTGCTATTCACCTGTTATACACCTGTTATACACCTGTTATCACCTGCTACACCTGTTATTCACCTGTTATACACCTGTTATCACCTGCTATTCACCTGCTATACACCTGCTATTCACCTGTTATTCACCTGCTATACACCTGTTATACACCTGTTATTCACCTGCTATTCACCTGCTATACACCTGCTATACACCTGTTATACACCTGCTATTCACCTGTTATACACCTGCTATTCACCTGCTATACACCTGTTATTCACCTGTTATACACCTTATACACCTGTTATACACCTGCTATTCACCTGTTTCACCTGCTATACACCTGTTATACACCTGTTATTCACCTGTTATACACCTGTTATACACCTGCTATACACCTGTTATTCACCTGTTATTCACCTGTTATACACCTGCTATTCACCTGCTATACACCTGCTATTCACCTGTTATACACCTGTTATTCACCTGTTATACACCTGTTATACACCTGCTATACACCTGTTATTCACCTGTTATTCACCTGTTATTCACCTGCTATACACCTGTTATACACCTGTTATACACCTGTTATACACCTGTTATACACCTGTTATACACCTGTTATACACCTGTTATACACCTGCTATTCACCTGTTATACACCTGCTATACACCTGTTATACACCTGTTATACACCTGTTATACACCTGTTATACACCTGCTATTCACCTGTTATACACCTGCTATACACCTGCTATACACCTGTTATACACCTGCTATTCACCTGTTATACACCTGCTATACACCTGCTATACACCTGTTATACACCTGCTATCACCTGCTATACACCTGTTATACACCTGCTATACACCTGCTATTACACCTGCTATACACCTGCTATTCACCTGCTATACACCTGTTATACACCTGCTATACACCTGCTATACACCTGTTATACACCTGCTATACACCTGCTATACACCTGCTATACACCTGCTATACACCTGCTATTCACCTGTTATACACCTGTTATACACCTGCTATACACCTGTTATACACCTGCTATTCACCTGTTATACACCTGCTATGCTATACACCTGTTATTCACCTGCTATTCACCTGTTATACACCTGCTATACACCTGCTATACACCTGTTATACACCTGTTATACACCTGCTATACACCTGCTATACACCTGCTATACACCTGCTATACACCTGTTATTCACCTGCTATACACCTGCTATTCACCTGCTATACACCTGTTATACACCTGCTATTCACCTGTTATACACCTGTTATACACCTGTTATACACCTGTTATACACCTGCTATACACCTGTTATACACCTGCTATTCACCTGCTATACACCTGCTATTCACCTGCTATACACCTGCTATTCACCTGCTATACACCTGTTATACACCTGCTATTCACCTGTTATACACCTGCTATTCACCTGCTATACACCTGCTATTCACCTGCTATACACCTGCTATACACCTGCTATACACCTGCTATACACCTGCTATACACCTGCTATACACCTGTTATACACCTGCTATACACTATTCACCTGCTATTCACCTGCTATACACCTGCTATTCACCTGTTATACACCTGCTATACACCTGCTATTCACCTGCTATTCACCTGTTATACACCTGCTATACACCTGTTATACACCTGTTATACACCTGCTATTCACCTGTTATACATCTGCTATTCACCTGCTATACACCTGCTATTCACCACTATACACCTGCTATTCACCTGTTATACACCTGCTATACACCTGCTATTCACCTGCTATTCACCTGCTACATCTGCTATTCACCTGTTATACACCTGCTATTCACCTGCTATTCACCTGCTATACACCTGCTATACACCTGCTATACACCTGTTATACACCTGTTATACACCTGTTATACACCTGTTATACATCTGCTATACACCTGCTATACACCTGCTATTCACCTGCTATACACCTGCTATACACCTGCTATTCACCTGCTATACACCTGCTATTCACCTGCTATTCACCTGCTATATACACCTGTTATACACCTGCTATTCACCTGTTATACACCTGCTATACACCTGTTATACACCTGCTATAGACATGTTATACACCTGCTATTCACCTGTTATACACCTGTTATACACCTGCTATAGACATGTTATACACCTGCTATACACCTGCTATACACCTGTTATACACCTGCTATTCACCTGCTATAGACATGTTATACACCTGCTATACACCTGTTATACACCTGCTATACACCTGTTATACACCTGTTATACACCTGCTATATATCACCTGCTATACCTGATCTACATCTGTTATTCACCTGTTATACACCTGCTATACACCTGCTATTCACCTGCTATACACCTGTTATACACCTGCTATTCACCTGTTATACACCTGCTATACACCTGTTATACACCTGTTATACACCTGCTATACACCTGCTATACACCTGCTATTCACTGTTATACACCTGCTATTCACCTGTTATACACCTGTTATACACCTGCTATTCACCTGCTATTCACCTGCTATACACCTGCTATTCACCTGTTATACACCTGCTATAGACATGTTATACACCTGCTATTCACCTGTTATACACCTGCTATTCACCTGTTATACACCTGTTATACACCTGTTATACACCTGTTATACATCTACACCTGTTATACACCTGTTATTCACACCTGTATATACACCTGCTATTCACCTGCTATTCACCTGTTTCACCTGCTATACACCTGCTATTCACCTGTTATACACCTGCTATTCACCTGTTATACACCTGCTATTCACCTGTTATACACCTGTTATACACCTGCTATTCACCTGTTATACACCTGCTATTCACTGTTATACACCTGTTATTCACCTGTTATTCACCTGTTATACACCTGTTATTCACCTGTTATACACCTGTTATACACCTGCTATACACCTGTTATACACCTGCTATTCACCTGTTATACACCTGTTATTCACCTGTTATACACCTGTTATACACCTGTTATACACCTGTTATACACCTGCTATTCACCTGTTATACACCTGTTATACACCTGTTATACACCTGTTATACACCTGTTATACACCTGTTATACACCTGCTATTCACCTGTTATTCACCTGTTATACACCTGTTATACACCTGTTATACACCTGCTATTCACCTGTTATACACCTGTTATACACCTGTTATACACCTGCTATTCACCTGTTATTCACCTGTTATACACCTGTTATACACCTGCTATTCACCTGTTATGCACCTGTTATACACCTGTTATTCACCTTTATTCACCTGTTATACACCTGTTATACACCTGTTATACACCTGTTATACACCTGTTATACACCTGCTATTCACCTGTTATACATCTGCTATACACCTGTTATACACCTGTTATTCACCTGTTATACACCTGCTATTCACCTGTTATACACCTGCTATACACCTGCTATAGACACCTGCTATACACCTGTTATTCACCTGCTATACACCTGCTATTCACCTGTTATACACCTGTTATTCACCTGTTATACACCTGTTATACACCTGCACCTATTCACCTGTTATACACCTGCTAGACACCTGTTATACACCTGCTATACACCTGTTATACACCTGCTATTCACCTGCTATACACCTGTTATACATCTGCTATTCACCTGTTATTCACCTGCTATACATCTGCTATCACCTGCTATACACCTGCTATTCACCTGCTATAGACTGCTATTCACCTGCTATTCACCTGCTATACACCTGTTATACACCTGTTTCACCTGTTATACACCTGCTATTCACCTGTTATTCACCTGTTATACACCTGTTATACACCTGTTATACACCTGCTATTCACCTGTTATTCACCTGCTATACACCTGTTATACACCTGTTACACCTGCTATACACCTGTTATACACCTGCTATACACCTGTTATACATCTGCTATACACCTGCTATACACCTGTTATACACCTGCTATACACCTGCTATACACCTGCTATACACCTGCTATACACCTGCTATTCACCTGCTATACACATGTTATACACCTGCTATACACCTGTTATACACCTGCTATTCACCTGTTATACACCTGCTATTCACCTGTTATACACCTGTTCACACCTGTTATACACCTGTTATACACCTGTTATACACATGTTATACACCTGCTATACACCTGCTATTCACCTGCTATACACCTGCTATTCACCTGTTATACACCTGCTATACACCTGCTATTCACCATGCTATACACCTGTTATACACCTGCTATACACATGTTATACACCTGCTATACACCTACTTATTCACCTGTTATACACCTGTTATACACCTGTTATACACCTGCTATACACCTGCTATAGACATGTTATACACCTGCTATTCACCTGTTATACACCTGCTATTCACCTGCTATAGACATGTTATACACCTGCTATACACCTGCTATACACCTGTTATTCACCTGCTATACACCTGCTATAGACATGTTATTCACCTGCTATAGACATGCTATACACCTGTTTATACACCTGCTATACACCTGTTATACACCTGCTATTCACCTGTTATACACCTGCTATTCACCTGCTATTCACCTGACACCTGCTTTCATCTGCTATTACACCTGTTATACACCTGCTATACACCTGCTATTCATACACCTGTTATACACCTGCTATACACCTGTTATTCACCTGCTATACACCTGCTATTCACCTGCTTATACACCTGCTATTCACCTTATACACCTGTTATACACCTGCTATTCACCTGTTATACACCTGTTATACACCTGCTATTCACCTGTTACACCTGTTATCACCTGCTATGCATACACCTGCTATTCACCTGTTATACACCTGCTATACACCTGCTATTCACCTGTTATACACCTGCTATAGACATGCTATACACCTGTTATTCACCTGTTATTCACCTGCTATTCACCTGTTATACACCTGTTATACATCTGCTATTCACCTGTTATACATCTGCTGTTCACCTGCTATACACCTGCTATACACCTGCTATTCACCTGCTATACACCTGTTATCTGCACACCTGCTATTCACCTGTTATACACCTGCTATACACCTGCTATTCACCTGTTATACACCTGCTATACACCTGCTATTCACCTGCTATTCACCTGTTATACACCTGCTATACACCTGCTATACATATTCACCTGCTATACACCTGCTATTCACCTGCTATTCACCTGCTATACACCTGCTATTCACCTGTTATACACCTGCTATACACCTGCTATACACATGCTATACACCTGCTATAGACATGTTATACACCTGCTATACACCTGCTATACACCTGCTATAGACATGTTATACACCTGCTATACACCTGCTATTCACCTGCTATAGACATGTTATACACCTGCTATACACCTGCTATTCACCTGCTATAGACATGTTATACACCTGCTATACACCTGTTATTCACCTGCTATAGACATGTTATACACCTGCTATACACCTGCTATTCACCTGCTATACACCTGCTATACACCTGCTATTGTTATACACCTGCTATAGACATGTTATACACCTGCTATACACCTGCTATTCACCTGTTATACACCTGCTATTCACCTGTTATTCACCTGCTATACACCTGTTATATCTGCTATTCACCTGTTATTCACCTGCTATTCACCTGTTATACACCTGTTATTCACCTGCTATACACCTGCTATTCACCTGTTATACACCTGCTATTCACCTGCTATACACCTGCTATACACCTGTTATACACCTGCTATACACCTGCTATTCACCCTGCTATACACCTGTTATACACCTGCTATTCACCTATTCACCTGCTATACACCTGTTATACATCTGCTATTCACCTGTTATACACCTGCTATTCACCTGCTATAGACATGTTATACACCTGCTATTCACCTGCTATACACCTGTTATACACCTGCTATACACCTGTTATACACCTGCTATTCACCTGTTATACACCTGCTATACACCTGCTATACACCTGTTATACACCTGTTATACACCTGTTATACACCTGCTATACACCTGCTATACACCTGCTATACACCTGTTATACACCTGCTATAGACATGTTATACACCTGCTATACACCTGTTATACACCTGCTATACACCTGCTATACACCTGCTATACACCTGCTATAGACATGTTATACACCTGTTATACACCTGCTATAGACATGTTATACACCTGCTATACACCTGTTATACACCTGCTATAGACCTGTTATACACCTGCTATTCATAGACACCTGTTATACACCTGCTATTCACCTGTTATACACCTGCTATTCACCTGCTATAGACATGTTATCACCTGCTATTCACCTGCTATTCACCTGCTATACACCTGCTATACACCTGCTATACACATGTTATACACCTGCTATTCACCTGCTATACACCTGTTATACACCTGCTATTCACCTGCTATCACCTGTTATACATCTGCTATTCACCTGCTATTCACCTGTTATACACCTGCTATACACATGCTATAGACATGTTATACACCTGTTATACATCTGCTATTCACCTGCTATACACTGCGTGCTGTTATACACCTGTTATTCACCACCTGCTATACACCTGCTGTTATACACCTGCTATACACCTGCTATACATCTGCTATTCACCTGTTATACACCTGTTATTCACATCTGCTATTCACCTGCTATACACCTGCTATAGACATATGCATACACCTGCTATACACCTGCTATTCACCTGCTATTCACCTGCTATTCACATGTTATTCACCTGTTATACATCTGCTATTCACCTGCTATACACCTGCTATTCACCTGTTATTCACCTGCTATTCACCTGTTATACACCTGCTATACACCTGCTATACACCTGCTATTCACCTGCTATTCACCTGTTATACACCTGTTATTCACCTGCTATTCACCTGCTATACACCTGTTATTCACCTGCTATTCACCTGCTATTCACCTGTTATACATCTGCTATTCACCTGCTATTCACCTGTTATACACCTGCTATACACCTGCTATACACCTGTTATTCACCTGCTATTCACCTGCTATTCACCTTATTCACCTGTTAGACACCTGTTATACACCTGCTATTCACCTGCTATACACCTGTTATTCACCTGCTATACACCTGCTATTCACCTGTTATACACCTGTTATACACCTATTGTTATACACCTGCTATTATACACCTACTATTCACCTGCTATTCACCTGCTACACCTGCTATACACCTGTTATACACTGCTATTCACCTGCTATTCACCTGTTATATTCACCTGCTATTCACCTGCTATTCACCTGCTATTCACCTGCTATACACCTGTTATACACCTGCTATTCACCTTATCACCACCTGCTATTCACTATTCATCACCTGCTATACACCTGCTATTCACCTGCTACACCTGCTATTCACCTGCATTCACCTGCTATTCACCTGTTATACACCTGCTATTCACCTGTTATACACCTGCTATACACCTGCTATACACCTGTTATACACCTGCTATTCACCTGTTATACACCTGTTATACACCTGCTATTCACCTGTTCATACACCTGTTATTCACCTGTTATACACCTGTTATACACCTGCTATTCACCTGTTATACACCTGCTATACACCTGCTATTCACCTGTTATACACCTGCTATACACCTGTTATACACCTGCTATTCACCTGCTATTTATATTTATACATCTGCTATTCACCTGCTATTCACCTGCTATTCACCTGTTATACACCTGTTATACACCTGCTATTCACCTGTATACACCTGCTATTCACCTGTTATTCACCTGCTATTCACCTGCTATACACCTGTTATACACCTGCTAGACACCTTTATACACCTGTTATTCACCTGCTATACACCTGCTATACACCTGTTATACACCTGTTATACACCTGCTATTCACCTGTTATACATCTGCTATACACCTGCTATATTCACCTGCTATACACCTTTATTCACCTGTTATACACCTGCTATTCACCTGCTATACACCTGTTATACACCTGTTATACACCTGTTATACACCTGCTATTCACCTGCTATTCACATGTTATACACCTGCTATTCATCACCTGCTATTCACCTTTTATACACCTGCTATTCACCTGTTATACACCTGCTATACACCTGTTATTCACCTGTTATACACCTGCTATTCACCTGCTATACACCTGCTATACACCTGCTATTCACCTGCTATACACCTGTTATACACCTGCTATACACCTGCTATACACCTGTTATACACCTGTTATTCACCTGTTATACGTCTGCTGTTCACCTGCTATACACCTGCTATTCACCTGCTAGACATGTTATACACCTGCTATACACCTGTTATACACCTGCTATACACCTGTTATACACCTGTTATACACCTGCTATACACCTGCTATACACCTGCTATTCACCTGCTATACATCTGCTATACACCTGTTATTCACCTGCTATACACCTGCTATTCGCCTATACACCTGCTATACACCTGCTATACACCTGCTATTCACCTGTTATACACCTGCTATTCACCTGTTATACACCTGTTATACACCTGCTATTCACCTGCTATACACCTGCTATTCACCTGCTATACACCTGCTATTCACCTGCTATACACCTGCTATTCACCTGCTATACACCTGTTATACACCTGCTATTCACCTGCTATTCATCTGTTATTCACCTGCTATTCACCTGCTATACATCTGTTATTCACCTGCTATTCACCTGCTATACATCTGCTGTTCACCTGCTATTCACCTGCTATACACCTGCTATACACCTGTTATACACCTGCTATACACCTGCTATTCACCTGCTATACACCTGCTATTCACCTGCTATACACCTGCTATTCACCTGCTATACACCTGCTATTCACCTGCTATACACC
>NC_068455.1:2573887-2578887 GCF_023373465.1 Oncorhynchus keta
ACCTGCTATACACCTGCTATTCACCTGCTATACACCTGCTATTCTCAGCTGATCCATCAGCCTGAGGCGGGGCACTCGGGTTTCTCGTCTGGACTGAATCCTCTCAATATCTGCAATAATTTGGGACATGTAGACTTTTTGAATCGTTATGGACACAAACCACATGTATCAGTCTAAACCTGGAGCGCGGTTCACGACTGTACCGTTGTCATGACACCATGATCAGTGAGGATTATTGATCCATCAGAGGACTACTGGTCAACCCCTATTGATCACTTTTCTCACCTTCCAATATTTCATGGATTGAACAATTCAATCTTTCAACTTTCAGAATCAATCAAACCAATTGTATTTTTTATTAATCAATATATAGTTCTAACAACCAGCCTGCCTGTTCTAACAACCAGCCTGCCTGTTCTGACTACCAGCCTGCCTGTTCTAACAACCAGCCTGCCTGTTCTGACAACCAGCCTGCCTGTTCTAACAACCAGCCTGCCTGTTCTAACAACCAGCCTGCCTGTTCTGACTACCAGCCTGCCTGTCCTGACTCATCCAGCCTGCTACTGTTCTGACTACCAGCCTCCTGTTTGACAACCAGCCTGCCTGTTAATTATCTATCCTGTTGACTCATCCACGCTGCCTGTTGACTCATCCAGCCTGCCTGTCCTGTTAATTATCTATCCTGTTGACTCATCACACGCTGCTCCTACTGTTAATTATCTATCCTGTTGACTCATCACACGCTGCTACTACTGTTAATTATCTATCCTGTTGACTCATCACACGCTGCTACTACTGTTAATTATCTATCCTGTTGACTCATCACACGCTGCTACTACTGTTAATTATCTATCCTGTTGACTCATCACATGCTGCTACTACTGTTAATTATCTATCCTGTTGACTCATCACACGCTGCTACTACTGTTAATTATCTATCCTGTTGACTCATCACACGCTGCTACTACTGTTAATTATCTATCCTGTTGACTCATCACACGCTGCTACTACTGTTAATTATCTATCCTGTTGACTCATCACACGCTGCTACTACTGTTAATTATCTATCCTGTTGACTCATCACACGCTGCTACTACTGTTAATTATCTATCCTGTTGACTCATCACACGCTGCTACTACTGTTAATTATCTATCCTGTTGACTCATCACACTGCTACTACTGTTAATTATCTATCCTGTTGACTCATCACACGCTGCTACTACTGTTAATTATCTATCCTGTTGACTCATCACGCTGCTTCCTACTGTTATATTATCTATCCTGTTACCCCAACGCTGACTACTACTGTAATTATCTATCCTGTTGACTCATCACACGCTGCACTGTGTACTGTTAATGAGCCTATCCTGTTGACTCATCACACGCTCTCCTACTGTTAATTACCCTGTTGACTCATCAACGCTGCTACTACTGTTAATTATCTATCCTGTTGACTCATACACGCTGCTACTACTGTTAATTATCTATTACTCATACTGGTACCCTGTTAATTATATCCTGTTGACTCATCACACGCTGCTACTACTGTTAATTATCTAACCTGTTTGACTCATCAGTGCTGGTACTACTGTTAATTATCTATCCTGTTGATCATCATCAGTACTGGTACCCTGTTAATTATCTATCCTGTTACTCATTACTCGTACTGCTACTACCTGTTACTCATCACATAGCCTAGTTATTATCTATCTGTTGACTCATACTGTACCTACTGTGTATTATCTATCCCGTTGATTCATCACAGTTACCTATGTTAATTATCTATCCTGTTGACTCAGTCACACGCTGCTACTACTGTTAATTGTCTATCCTGTTGACTCATCACACGCTGCTACTACTGTTAATTATATATCCTGTTGACTCATCACATGCTGCTCCTACTGTTAATTATCTATCCTGTTGACTCATCACTTTCTTCCTAGTTATATGTACATATTTACCCCAATGACCTTGTACCCCTGCACATGGACTCAGTACTGGTACCCTGTGTATATAACCTAGTTATCATTAGTCAGTACTGGTGCCCTGTGTATATAGCCTAGTTATCATTACTCAGTACTGGTACCCTGTGTATATAGCCTAGTTATCATTACTCAGTACTGGTACCCTGTGTATATAGCCTAGTTATCATTACTCAGTACTGGTACCCTGTGTATATAACCTAGTTATCATTACTCATTGACTCAGCACGGGTACCCTGTGTATAGAGCCTAGGTAGCATTACTCAATACTGATACCCTGTGTATATAACCTAGTTATCATTACTCAGTACTGGTGCCCTGTGTATATAACCTAGTTATCATTACTTACTGATCATTAGGTACTCAGTACTGGTACCCTGTGTATATAACCTAGGTAGCATTACTCAGTACTGGTGCCCTGTGTATATAGCCTAGTTATCATTACTCAATACTGATACCCTGTGTATATAACCTAGTTATCATTACTCAGTACTGGTGCCCTGTGTATATAACCTAGTTATCATTACTCATTGACTCAGCACGGGTACCCTGTGTATAGAGCCTAGGTAGCATTACTCAGTACTGGTGCCCTGTGTATATAGCCTAGTTATCATTACTCATTGACTCAGTACTGGTACCCTGTGTATATAACCTAGTTATCATTACTCAGTACTGGTGCCCTGTGTATATAGCCTAGTTATCATTACTCATTGACTCAGTACTGGTACCCTGTGTATATAACCTAGTTATCATTACTCGTTGACTCAGTACTGGTACCCTGTGTATATAACCTAGTTACCATTACTCGTTGACTCAGTACTGGTACCCTGTGTATATAGCCTAGTTATCATTACTCTTTGACTCAGTACTGGTACCCTGTGTATATACCCTAGTTATCATTACTCAGTACTGGTACCCTGTGTATATAACCTAGTTATCATTACTCAGTACTGGTACTCTGTGTATATAACCTAGTTATCATTACTCATTTACTCAGTACTGGTACCCTGTGTATATAACCTAGTTATCATTACTCATTGACTCAGTACTGGTACCCTGTGTATATACCCTAGTTATCATTACTCAGTACTGGTGCCCTGTGTATATAACCTAGTTATCATTACTCAGTACTGGTACTCTGTTTATACAGCCTAGTTATCATTACTCATTGACTCAGTACTGGTACCCTGTGTATATAGCCTAGTTATCATTACTCATTGACTCAGTACTGGTACCCTGTGTATAGAGCCTAGTTATCATTACTCATTGACTCAGTACTGGTACCCTGTGTATAGAGCCTAGTTATCATTACTCATTGACTCAGTACTGGTACCCTGTGTATATAACCTAGTTACCATTACTCGTTGACTCAGTACTGGTACCCTGTGTATATAACCTAGTTATCATTACTCAGTACTGGTACCCTGTGTATATAGCCTAGTTATCATAACTCATTGACTCAGTACTATTAGGGGCGGCAGCGTAGCCTAGTGGTTAGAGCATTGGACTAGTAACCGGAATCATTACCCAGTACTGGTACCCTGTGTCTGCCCCTAGTTAACACTAGTTATCATTGAAAATAAGAATACTGGTGACTTGCCTGGTTAAATAAAGGTAAAATAAAAAATAAAAAATAGAGCCTAGCTATCATTACTCAGTACTGGTACCCTGTGTATATAACCTAGTTATCATTACTCAGTACTGATACCCTGTGTATATAACCTAGTTATCATTACTCAGTACTGATACCCTGTCTATATAGCCTAGTTATCATTACTCATTGACTCAGTAATGGTACCCTGTGTATATAACCTAGTTATCATTACTCATTGACTCAGTACTGGTACCCTGTGTATATAACCTAGTTATCATTACTCAGTACTGGTACCCTGTGTATATAGCCTAGTTATCATTACTCATTGACTCAGTACTGGTACCCTGTGTATATAACCTAGTTACCATTACTCAGTACCGGTGCCCTGCGTATATAGCCTAGTTATCATTACTCATTGACTCAGTACTGGTACCCTGTGTATATAACCTAGTTATCATTACTCTGTACTGATACCCTGTCTATATAGCCTAGTTATCATTACTCAGTACTGGTACCCTGTGTATATAACCTAGTTATCATTACTCAGTTCTGGTACCCTGTGTATATAGCCTGGTTGTCACGCCCTGACCTGAGGGATCATTTTTATGTCTCTATTTTGGTTTGGTCAGGGCGTGAGTTGGGGTGGGAATTCTGTGTTCTATGTTGTGTAGTTCTATGTTTCGGCCGGGTATGATTCTCAATCAGGGACAGCTGTCTATCGTTGTCTCTGATTGGGAACCATACTTAGGCAGCCCTTTTTCCCACCTGTGTTTGTGGGAAGTTGACTTTGTTTATGGCACATCGCCTTGAGCTTCGCGGTTTGTTTTGTAGTGTTTATTGTTTTGTTCGGCATCTTGTCTAAGACCATGTACGTTTTTTTTTTTTACCTTTATTTAACCAAGGCAAGTCGGTTAAGAACAAATTCTTATTTTCAATGACAGCCTAGGAACAGTGGGTTAACTGCCTGTTCAGGGGCAGAACGACAGATTTGTACCTTGTCAGCTCAGGGATTTGAACTTGCAACCTTCCGGTTACTAGTCTAACGCTCTAACCACCACGGTGACCTGCCGTTTTTATTTTATTTATTTATTTATTTCACCTTTATTTAACCAGGTAGGCAAGTTGAGAACAAGTTCTCATTTACAATTGCGACCTGGCCAAGATAAAGCAAAGCAGTTTGACAGATACAACGACACAGAGTTACACGTGGAGTAAAACAAACATACAGTCAATAATACAGTAGAAACAAGTCTATAGACAATGTGAGCAAATGAGGTGAGAAGGGAGGTAAAGGCAAAAAAAGCCATGGTGGCAAAGTAAATACAATACAGCAAGTAAAACACTGGAATGGTAGTTTTGCAATGGAAGAATGTGCGAAGTAGAAATAAAAATAATGGGGTGCAAAGGAGCAAAATAAATAAAT